>NW_028324462.1:0-32206 GCF_052110815.1 Crocodylus siamensis | reverse complement strand
GGAGGGGACGAATACCACCTCTGCCCAATGGGGCCACCACAACTGAGCTGGATTTGGGGCCCAAGGAGTCTGGCTCCTGGCTCTCAGGTGACGGCACTAACTCCCGTCACAGCTGGAAGGGCATTCGGGATGGGAAGGAGTGGAGACCAGGTGGGCAGGAGCCCTGCCATTTCCCAACGTGCCCCTCCACCCTCTGCTCCTCTCCTGCATCTGGGCATGGCCGGGGCAGCAGACGCGGGATTGCCCTATGCCGGGGGGGCCGCTGTGGGGTTTCTTGGACCTCCTCAAAGGCCCCGTGTGCTGCTCACCCGGCACGGCCTGGCTGGGGATGCCACAGCAGGCAGCCCAGCCCAGCCCACGCCACGGTGCTGAGTGTGAGGGGTGAAGGTGGACAGGGACGTCTCCAACGGCACAATGTGTCCTGCCGTCCCTTCTGCAGCACTGAGGTCTGAGCCCTTTCTTGTGCTGACGCTCAGCAAACTGCGCTACGTGCTGCGGCTGGTGGAGACCAGCCAGATGAAGCGGGCAATGTGTGGAGGTGAGTGCCAGCCCCTCCCGCAGGTGCCCCAGTGCCCCCCCAGGGCCTAACCCCAGCCTGGGCCCCACTGGAGGGTGTCACACTGGTCAGGGGGCCTCCACTGCACCCCCTGGGCCTGATCCGACCCCTCGCGGAGAGCGGTCCCCTCCCCGGGCTGCTGGGAAGCGCTGAGCAGTGAGCAGGATCGGGCCCTTTATGGCTCTCGCAGAGGATTTCCTGGGAGCCGTCACCCAGGCCCTGAAGCTCTTGGACCAGGGGCAAATGGAGCGGCTTGAATCCTAGCTGGAGTCCCTGGTGCCTGCTCTACCTGTCCCAATTTCTCCATCTGCCCCGAGCCACGCGGGGGCTGCCGGGCCATTGCCATGACCGCCAGGCCTGCGTGTCCTGCTGCTACCTTCTCGCTCCGACGTTGCCCTGCAAACGCCTCGTCTTTCCCCCCCTCTGCAGTGGTGCAAGGCTTTGCTCACGCTGCCAACATGAAGTTTCGGCTCAGGGACGAGGTCCTGTTCCCCATCTATCGTGCGGCCAACTACTGTTCCCACGTGCTCCCTTTTTTCAATGTCATGAGCAGCAGCTGGCTGAGCAGCGAGGACCCAGAGGTGAGGGCTGCTGCCTTTCTAAACCTGCAGCACAACTGTCACGCGTCACTGTGTGTGCATGTCTGTGCAGTTGTGGCAGGGAAGACCCCGTCTGCGGGGTCGATATCACGCGTGTGAGAATCTGCTTGCCCGCAGGCAGCACGCAGTGTGTGCGCTAATGGGTGGCAGCGAGCACTGGGGTAGGGGCAGGGCCTTCCAGGCGTGTCTCTTTTGGTGCCCGGGGGGTGGCAGCAAGGAGTTTGGTCCCTCTGCACATGAACCGGGGCACATCCGCAGGTGGGATCCTTGAGCCAGCCCCAGGGCCATGTTGCACAGCCCTCCCGGCTGCCGCGGGTGGGGACATGCAGACAGGGCTGGTGCAACGATGAGCCGAGGGCGCTGCTGTCCTGAAAGGAGGAAAGCTGCGCCTCTTGCTCATCCAGAGCAACCTGCCAGCAAGTCTGTGCGAGGGACTCAGTCCTGCCTTCCCTCTCTGCAGCTGCAGCAGGCTGCGGTCCAGGCCCTGGGACCCGCTATGGGTCTCTTTCTGCATCACGAGGGGCAACACGAGACTGTTTTTGAGAGGCTCCCCTGTCTCCTGCAGCAGTACGGGGCAGGGGTCGACAACCTTCATGTCACCGTGGTGAGATACTGCCTGGGAAAGCAGCCCTGGCCCATGCTTGTCTGCGCGGGTATGGGTGGGTGCGAGGAGAGGTCCTTGGCTGTCCTCGCTGACCCTCCCTGTGACGGTCACCTTGTGTTGCAGAGTCTGAGCCGGGTCTTGGAGGTGGCCTATGATTTTCGGGTCCCGCTCCCTGATGGGCAACTCGAGAACATCTGCCTCGCCCTGCACGACCAGGTAAGGGAAGGCCGGTCCTGTACCGCTCATCCTGGGGCCCAGCAGGGAACCAGATAGACCCAGCTGACGGCCGTGCAAAGCCCCGCTCTGCTGGTGCCCTCTGCTTGCCCGAGAAGAAGAAAACAGGCTGTGGCCTCCTAGTCTCCCCTCAGGCCAGTTCAACTGCTAGGGCAGGTCCATGCGAGTCGGACCCAGAACGATCCCCCCGTGGCACGAGTCCAGCCAAGAGCAGCCGTGCTGCTAAAGGGACTTGGAGGCAGGGATCCCCTCTGCTTTATGGTCTGGACCGTTGCGCTCTTGGCTCTTGCTGTGGTGGCAGTGATGTCTCCTTGGGCTCAGGAAGACTCTGGTGCAAGCCATGGAAAGTGGGACTTGCGGCTCCATGCCACGCTTTCCCCTGCACCCAGATGGGACTGTGGAGCATCCCTTCCCTTCCTCCCACAGGTGTGTGATCACGCGCAGGTGCCGAGACCAGAGAACCACGCCAAGGTGTTGTACTGTCTCGGTCTGCTCGGTAAGGAGAAGAGAGTCCAGGTGCCACGGGGGTTTCCTTCCAACCTCCCCGCCCCGGGCCCAACCCTGGGCGGGGGAGCGGGAACGAGGAGCGCTGAGCTCACCGAGGTTGTGCCCTTCTCCCCTGCAGCCGGTCTCTCCCCAGACCAGTTTGTTTCCCTTGTGGGCTCCTGGCTCCAGGCTGACAAGGAGGCAAGCCGTGTGGCGTCCCTCTCCATCTTCAGCGGCATCCTTGCTGCTGACCGTGAGTATGGCCAGAGCAAACGTCTTGGCCGCCGTCTCGGCCGACCCTTCAGGCCCCGCGTTAGGACTGGCCAGGACTAATAACCCGCCCCGCTCTAGCGGCACTCAGGAGCCCTGGCTGCGGAGAGCTAGAGCCAGACCTCCGGCCTCTGCGGCTCGGTCCCAGAGGGCCAGGAGCACCCCGAGTCGCGCAGGCGTGCTGGGGCCAAATCCTGCTCGGACACCTTTCCTGGCCGCACTCCCAAGTCAAGAGGTTTAAGGAAACCCTTGTTATGGCCCGAGAGACCTTCCCCGGTTGCAGAGTAGAGACAGGGGCCGTGCGGGTGGCCACAAGCAGGTCTTCGGAAAGCGGGGTGCCTCTGGCTGTGGAGGTGAGCGCCCACAACAAGCCCTCACCGTGCCCTTCTCCTTCCAGTGCCAGAGATGCGGGAGAAAACAGGTGAAATCGTGCAGGCCGCGAGGGGCGTGCTCGGCGAAGAGAGCACCGAGGTGAGGCGACGTGTGAGCGGTGGCTGTGCCGGGGATGGCACGTGGACCTGGCGCCATGTTCCCAGCCCAGACCCTTGGGTCTCGTGTAGGGAAAACCTTTCCTCCCTCCCAGCGTGCTCAGGGCAGGCAGCGCAGGGAGTCTGCCCCTCCGCGTCCGTGGCCGGGGAGAGTCGGGGGCCGGGGAAGTGTTATCCCTCACATTGCCGGTGGGTGGGGAGGGGATCTGCTTTCCCTCCACAGCCAACATGGGGCCACCGAGTGTCGAGGACACATTGCTGTCTGGCCTATGCACATGGGCCCCTCTGTATAAACCCCAGAAGTCAGATTGGAGGCCCGAGGACCCTCCTGCCTCCCTGCCACCCTGTCCTAGGGCCGAGGGAGGGTTCGTGCCATGGCCGGCCCGCTCCACCACGTGGGCACAAGGGCGGTCCTCATTCCCGCCTGTCCTCTCCTCCCTCCCAGGTGAAGAAGGCCGTCCTCCATTTCAGCAGGACGCTGCTCAACGTGCAGGGCCTGGGGGAGTGGGCCTGGGAGCTGGTGGCCTATATTGTCAAGCAGGCCAGCTTGTCTAGCAGCCAAACGGTAAGAGAAATGCAGGGTGGAGACTTGGTGCTGATGTCCGAGCAGGGTGGGGCCTGGCACTGGCTGGAGCAGGAGCACGGGGCGCCCCGGGCAGCCAGGCAGAGTCACTTGAACCAGGGCCAGACCAGCGCCACTGCGACAGGTGTAAGGGAGCGCTGCTGATGGCAGTGGAGCTACGCCGGGTTTTCCCCAGAGTCGGCAAGACCGGACTCTGACCTGGACTCTCTGCATCTCCTGGGGGGCTGAGATTTCCCCCTTCAGGCCCTGAGGAGTGAGGGGAAACCCTGACCACACGCTGTGTCTGGGAAACGGCCTTGAGACCAGAAATGCTCTCGTGTAAAGACAGACTCCCGAGGACGTGTCTCGGCGCCCAGGACCGAGCTCGCCAGTGACAGAGTCACGTTGAGGGGACGCGGAGGGTTGAGCTGGCTGGGCCCCCGGGGCAGACGGAGCGGGGGGTGACGCCTGCACATCGGCGTGCACTGCGCTGCATGTGAAGGGTTTTCTGGGGAGGACGAGGGAGGGAGGACGTGGCAGTTGTCAAGACATAACTCAAGCTGGCTGCAGAAGAGATGGAGACTGAGTGTCCAGCCAGCATCTCTTCACTACTCCTGAGCTTTCTCTCTGTCTCTTGTGCAGACGTCCAAAAACCTTTGCAGTCCCGATGCTGAGGAGGAGCACAGCATCCGAGCCACCTGTGTAGAGATCCTGGAAAATGTGGATGTGTCAGTCCATGGCATGAGCCAAGTAGGTGACCAGCTGGTGCCCTGGCATTATTTCATAGATTTCATAGACATTAGGGCTGGAAGGGACCTCAGAAGATCATTGAGTCCAGCCCCCAGCCCAAAGGGCAGGAAGTCAGCAGGGATTCTAGCATCCCAGCAAGATAAGCATCCAATTTGCTCTTGAAGGTGTTCAGTGTAGGTGCTTGAACCACCTCCCATGGCAGGCTGTTCCAGACCTTGGGGGCTCAGACAGTAAAGAAATTCTTCCTTCTGTCCAGCCAGAAACGGTCTTGCAGGAGTTTGTGACTGTTCAACCTCGTCATCCCTTGGGGCGCTCTGGTGAACATACGTTCCCCCAGATCCTGGTGGTCACCCCGATAAACTTACAGGTGGCCACTAGGTCACCCCTGAGCCTGCCCTTTTCCCGGCTAAAAAGCCCCGTGGCTCTCGGCCTGTCGTCGTAAGGTCTGTTTTCCTGATCTCTGATCACACGCGTGGCCCTTCTCTGGACTCTCTCAAGCCTCTCCACATCCTTTTTGAATTGTGGAGCCCAAAACTGGACGCAGTACTCCAGCTGCGGCCTCACCAAGGCCGAGTACAAGGGGAGAATGATGTGCCGGGATTGGCTTGAGAAGCATCTATGGATGCAAGCCAGCATTTTGCTCGCTCTAGTAGCCGCAGCATCGCATCGCAGGCTTATGTTCATCTTGTGGTCAATCATGGCGCCCGAGTCTCTTTCTTCCATAGTGCTAGCCAGCGTAGCACTGCCAAGCCTATAAGGATGCTGCAGGTTTTTTCTCCCAAGGTGGAGAACCTTGCATTATTCGGTGTTAAACACCATCAGGTTCTCGTCCGCCCATTTGCTGAGCCTGTCAAGGTCAGCCTGGATCACCCGTCCGTCTTCTGGTGTGGATGCTTTGCCCCAACGTTTGGTGTCATTGGCGAACTTGGCCAGTCCGCTCCTGCCTCCAATGTTCACATCATTAATGAAGATGTTGAACAATATGGGTCCCAGGACAGAGCCTTGGCGGACCCCACTGGTCACAGGGCACCACGATGAGTGACTTCCATCAATTCCTACCCTCTGGGTCTGACCACGGAGACAATTCCCCAGCCAGCCAGCGGATCGTGGTGGAGCCAAGGCCACAACTGGCCAGTTTCGCCAAGAGGTGACCATGGGATACCAGATCAAAGGCTTCTTTGAAGTCAAGATATAGGACATCAATCTCTTCTCCCTTCTCCAGGTGATAGCTCACCTGGTCATAGAAGGAAATGGGATTGGTCAAGCAAGACCTAGCCGCAACAAATGTGTGCTGGCTATCCTTCAGGATGGGCTTATAGTTAGCCGGATCCACTTTCCTGCCTTTCTTGAAGATAGGCACCACATTGGCCTTCTTCCAGTCTTTGGTCGCTACACCAGAGTGCCATGAGTTAGCGAGGCATTTCCTGGGTGCAGGACAAGTGGGAGCTGAGTCGGAGCTGTCTGGCTCTTCTCTCCAGGTCTTATGGCCCCGGCTGCTGGAGTACATCGTGCCGGCTCAGTACAGCTGCACTCTGAGCCCGCTGTGCCGATGCCTCGGGGACCTGGCCGAGCAGCAGCAGTGGGAGGGAGAAGAGGCGCCTCGCACACACCCCAGCGAAGGAGGTTTGCAATCCGGATGCCTGTGGACTGAACCAGCGCCAAGGGCCTCTTGGAAGAACTTGACCTCTTGTGTCCATAATGCGAGGCCCAACGTCGGGACTTGCAGTTGGGTCATTACGACCCGGGAGGGGGAGCCAGGCAGTGTGGGTGCCCCAAACCCTGGGCTACCCCACATTTATGCTGTGCCATAGGGGACTCCCAGGGCCTTTCTGCCTCAGCTTCCCCACTCATCCAGTGGTGACTGAGCAGCGCCTGCCTCACAGAGGGGCTGGGGGTGAAAGCTTCCTGGGCAAGTTGCTCGCGATCCAGACACGGGAGGTGTCAGGGAAGTGCCAGATGTGCCCAGGTCCCAGAGCATACGTGGGCGGGCACATTGGGGATGGACGGGCTTGTAGCAGCATCACCCTGTTGCAAAGCAGTCACGCATGGCCATGGCCTTTCTCGTTCCAGCCAAACTACCCAGTGCCCAGGGGCTGCTGGCACGACTCCTGGTGAGTAGCCCTGGAAAGGTTCCTGCCAGCGGGGTGGGGAAGGGCAGTGGGGTGGGAGGCACGTGCCCGTCGCCTTGGCTGGAGGACCACGCTCTGCCTCTTCCCGCACGCAGAGCTGCCCCGTGTTGGCAGAGCTCCCTGCCCTTGGCAGAGCACAGCCAGGCTCGGCCCCTGCCTCGCAGCCTGTGGAGGGGCCAAGCACAGCACGTGGCCTGTGTCTGATGGCTGAAGGCTGTGGCCGTGTGTGCTGGAGGCCAGTTTCCCTGCTAAGGAAAGGCATGCAGCCCCGCTCCAGAGCTGAGCCCCTGCGTCTCTCTCGCTGCCAGGTGGTCGCCTCGGCCCTGGGCGACAGGAGCCGCGCGCATTGTGCGCTGCGGGGACTGTGGGCTCTGCACCGCACGATCCACCCTGCTGTTGGGGAGCACTGGAGGATCAGCATCCCCATCCTGCTCATGACTATTGAAGGTAACGACCTTTGTTGGAGCGCGGCGATCTCTGCAGAATGGCAGGGGCGGGGGAAAGATGCCGCCGCCAGCAGCTCCCCGTGGTGCCGTTGCCCCCGCCCCTGCAGCGCCACGTGCCTGAAAGCTTCTGCTCTTTGCCGCAGGGGCCCAGGGGCCAGACAGCATTGAGGCTGATGGGACCCAGGGGAGGGTTTGCCCGTGAAGGGCTCCACCAGAGCACCAGTGCAAATGCTGGGCACTTTGCCCTTCTGCGAATCCCAGTCCTGTCCTGAGCTGTGCTGAGCATGTCCGCGAGGTGCTGAGCACCCTCCATTCCTCTTCCGGCCACGTCTGCAGGGACCGGCTGTGTGCAGCTCCCAGGCCCGTCAGCATGATACATGCTAGAGCCCTTGCGCTGGACCCATTGAGCATGTGGTGCAAGGCCTGTGACTCTGGGGCCCCAGGAGGTGCCAGGCTGCGGATGCAGGAGCTTGCACAGAACGGATGCCCAGGGAGGCACCCGGGACTCTTCTTGAGTGCCGACATCAGTGTCATCCTGCTTGTTTGCCTCCCACTTTCAGGAACTGCTGAGACCTCCCAGGACAATGTGCGGTGGGAGCACCTCCTGCTGAAGGTACGGGATAGCTCGCAGAGCTGTTGTGGCAGCCGGCCAACCCGGGTAGGGCTGTCTGGGAAGGGGGCGTTCCCTCAAACCTCAGGGAAATGAGGTGATGAGTGTCAAGAAGGCAGGAGGAGTCCAACTTGGAAGGTTTGCCAGTCTCCTTGAGTTTGGCCTGACATCCAGGGTTGTCATTTGGGGTCATGCAGCCTTTCTCTAGTGTCTTTGAGCTCAAGAAACGGAAGGGGACTAGGCCTCGCTCGGGGCTTCTTGGGCGTTAGAAAGGGCACGGCCGAGGGGGAGGACAACGACAAGGACTCCTCAGCCCATGCACCCATCCCTTTGCCCCCAGTTCCTGAACGGCACACTGACCACCATTGATGACGGTGCCTGGAGCAGTGAGCTGATCCTGGAGCTGCAGCAGCAGACGGCCGCCTACGCCGGCTCCTCCCCGGAGAAGGTGTGTGCTCCTGGCGATGCCTGGGTTTCTGCACCTGTTTCGTGGTGCTGGGGCAGGAAGGCTGCAGAGACTTTTTCTCCCGAGTTTGTGCTTTTCCAATCTCTTTTCTTGATCCAAGGCATGGTCCTTGGTCCCCTACCCTCTTCACTGCCCCAAAGGGAGCTGCTCAGAGGGGCTGCCTCTGCCTTTAGTTGCCGGTTCCTGCGCTGACTGGGGCGGGTGCTGGGTGCTGGGGCTGGACTCTTGGTCCTTCCTGGGGACGGGGTGTTTCTGGGCTGCTCTTGTCCAGACCAGCAGCGTGCCGTGTTCCCCGCTCTTTGGTGATGTTGGTCTCCTTCTTGCAGACTTTCCTATATAAGGCACTTGGTACCACACTGGCCTCTTGTCAGGAGGTTGCCTACGTGAAATCCCAGCTCCAGAAATTTCTGAAGGACACAGATTACACGGACGCTTCTGAGAGAGAGGTGAGGACCCTGTTCTCTCCAGACACGGCCAGGTTTCCCTGACTCCTCCCCGCGTCCTCACGTCTCTGTTGCTGGTTTGCTCCATGGCTTTCCCTTGGCCTTTCCCTCGGACAGCCCCCTCGCTGGCTCCAGGTCGGATGCGCAGTTGTAGCCTCAGGGGACATGGGGAGGACGCTCGGCTCTGGCGGCCAGCAGGTCACACTCACTCGCCAATGCATTTCTTGGGTTTCAGCAAGTCGTGAGCATCCTGGCTTTCTCAGCCAAGGGCCACCTGGACCTCACCCTGAGCACCCTGGAGGACTTTGGTGCTGCCATGAGGAAAGTGCAGGTGTCTGGGATCGTCAGCTTCCTGCAGGTAATGGAGCTGGGGGCTTGCTTCGGCTTCCTCCCCAAGAAACTCTGGAGAAGAAGAGCTTGGCAGTGGCTCCTCTGCCCCGTACCACCCTCTCCCAGGGCACGTGCTCCACAGCACAGGTCTGCTGAGACGCAGGGGAGCACAGTTTGCACTAGTCACATTTCTTATGCCTCAGCTTCATGCGGCAGCTTTCAAAGAGCCCCTTTTGGGCCCGGAGGCAACTACATCTGTTGTTCACCCACAGCAAAAGATTGTGCAGTTTTCACACCTTTCAGTTAGCTGCGGGAGAGGAGACATGAGCCCTATTGCCCAGCCTGAAAGTACCAGCTCCAGGTGCATGGCCCACATGCACTCGCAGCTCCCTGGGCAGGCGCTGGGGAGTCTAAAGGCACCTGCATGTTTGCTGGGAAACGGGGCCTCAGCTTCTGCACCAAGCACAGCAGGCAGGGCCACCTCCTCCGCACACAGAGACGTGCAGGGGCCCTCCCAATGCATTGTGCCCAGGGACTCGTTATGGCCAAATGCACGAGGCGGCCCTGGAGCAGGGACTGGGACCCAGTACTCCCCCCCACCCCCGCCCCACCAACAGGCCTGCTGCCCCAGGTCCCAGCGGTCACCAACTCTCGCCCGCCCCTGCCCCGACCTCCACGGCTCCGCGTGGCACCGCAGCTCTCTCTGCCGAGTCACCCGGGTGCAGGACGGACATGATGAGGCCTGGGGGCATCTGAAACAAAGCACTGGGGATGGTGCAGTGAGAGCTGTGGGTCTCCTGGGGCTGGCAGGGAGAGCTGGTATCGCTGCTGGGGCAACTCCCTGGTCAGCAGTGATTCCTACTGGGGGGCAGAGACCATGAGAAGCCCCGGTGTGAGTGTCGTGTCACCCCTGCAGGACTTTCAGCAAGGGAGAAGAGGCAGGACCCACAGGGCCTTGATCCTGGCCTACAGCCAAATTGCTGTCCAGGCCCCCCAAACACAGCTGCTCCCCCGCGTGGAGCGTGACATCACCAGGAGGGTCCTGCAGCACTACGTGAGCAGCTGCCAGGTAGGAGCCTGGGAGGGCACCGTGGTGGGAAGAGGCCTGCCGTGGGTCTGACGTCTGCTCTGCACCTGGCTGCCTGGATGGCTCTGATGGTCTGATGCCCCTGAACTCCTGCCTGTGAGGAGCATCCACGTTCATCCTCCTGGGACGCTGGGCAGCGGGAGGGACCCACAGATGGAGGGTGCTGGGATAGACACTCCTGACAACCTGTCCCGCTCTGGCGGGGCTTGCGCATTCATGCCCTTGCGCTGCTCCGCCGCTCTCACCAGCCGGGCCGCTGGTTGGACCTGGCCGCGAGCTGCGCTCTGGGGCCGTTCCAGGCGCTGACGGTAGTTTTGCATTTCATTTCCCAGGTGCTTGGCATCACCATCCTCAATAAGGTAAATGTTCAACGACCCCACCTCTGCTCATGCGCTTCCCAGCCCCTAACTCCCCGTGTCACTGAGGCACGATGACCTGCCCCAGGCGGGAGCCCTGCTGCTGCCATGCACCTTGTCTGAGACGGGTGTGGGCCCGGGGCTTCCTGGGGCTTGTAGACATCTCTCAGGGATGCAAAGGAGGCTGCCTTTCATCCCTGATCTTTACCTTCTAGACCTTGGTTCTTCTCCGCTCCTCATCCCTTGTCTTTGTCGTTCCCCCATGAAATTCAGGACCTGGACTTAAAGCTGACCCTCATCCGGGCAGTCACTGAGATCAGCCGTGCCATCCAGGACGCCGACGGCTCCCAGAGCTTCCAGTTCACCTACAAAGAGGAGCTGCTGGGGTACATGCTGGTGAGTGGGGAGGAGGCCGGGGGCCCAAACTGCGAAGGACCTGGTGGGAACCTGGTTGGGGACTGGTTGTCCCGGGAGCGGCTCTTCTGTCTCCTGGCTGCGGCGGGATTCCTGGAGTGCTGTGAGAGGTCTGCGTGGGGCCCGGAGAGCTGGCACCCCTCGCGGCTCCCTCGGCACGCCCGCATTGTGGGCTGCTCTTGGAGGGCCTTGTCCTGAGCAGGATCCTGGCAGGTCAGCCTGGTGGGTTTGTGGGGGCAGGCTGCTTTCCACATCCGTTTTCGCCCGAGTCACATCTCTGTTAATGCCTTTTAGGACTTCATCAAAGAGGAACCGATGGACTCGCTGGCCTCTCCTGTTCGCCTCAGGGCCATGCTTGCCATTAAGCACCTGAGGTAGGTGATCCCTGCCCTGGCTCTCGGCGCTGGGATGCCCTGCTAGGAGATGAGCTCCTTGCTTAACCCTGTGTTGCTCTTCCTGCCAGATGTGGAGCTGAGAGACTCATGCAGGGCTCAGGCCACAGGCTGCCCTGCCTGCAGCGGGGTGCAGGGGGGTTTCCATGTGTTTGGTCCGCTTGGGGATTTGGATTGAAAGACCTGGAGGTGGTGGTGGTGGGACAAGTAGGAGTGGTGGGCAGTGCAAGAGCTTGTCAGCTGCCATGCCCAGGGGCATCTGGATTTCGGGTTCCAGGTTCAGATCATACCTGAGCACTAGACCCACTCTCCGTTGGGGCTGGCGGTCCGTGTGACGGAGGGCTTTTCTTCCTCTCTTTCTTCTGCCAGCAAGGTGAAACCCTCCCTGAACCGGGATGCAAACAGAAACCTGCTGGAAAACTGCCTCAGGTGCCTGGTACCTCTCCCAGCTGTGCAGCTCCTGAGACAGGCGGGGGAGACAGCTCAGGACTCGTTGCAAATACAGGTGCACCTAAAGAGCTGACTTGTGGCCTCGCCTGCTGGGACCAGCATGATCTCCAGCCGGCCCTGGGCCTGCCAGTCACCCCCGGCCTCCCCAAATGGTTCTGGGTTTTGTGAGCACGCTTCAGCTGGCCCTGAGCGTCCCTCTTGTATCTCCCGCTTGCAGTCCTTGCACGAGTTGTCCATGCAGGCCTTGGGCGAGCTCATGAGGGGCCTCCTTGAAGAAGACCCCACTGAGAGCTGGGCCATGGAGATGTTCCACGTGAGTAGCCAGCGGGAGCAGGCAGAGCTCTCTTTCCTTGGGCCCAAGAGACAGGGAGGAAGGTTTCCTTCAGCAGGGCAAATGAGAGGGGAGTCTCCCAAGGTGTCCTTGGGGGTATGGGCCGGCATGCCATTGCCACCCCTCGTAGCTGCCCCGAGTTGTGCCAGGGTCACTGCACGGGTCCTCCGGCTTCAGGGCAATGAAGGTCCCCCTGGGATGTGTCCAGATGGTGAAAGGATCAGGTTGCTTGGAGGCATGGCAGGGGCGATGGTGATGTCTGCGGTTGAAATGGTTCATCCGAGCTGTTTTGAAGGTACCTCTGACAGTCGTCTGCTCTGCCAACAGCTTCTTGAGCCATGGCTTTCAGCTGGCAAGGAGTGGGAGAGGGAGAGGGCCTTGCAGGGCAGCGCCCAGCTGCTTGCCGCCTGTCGCGAGGCAGTCTACTGCAGAGTAAGTATGGGCCACCTCTCTCTTGCCTTGGTGTCCTCGTGGCAACCTGCCCCGAGACCCAGACACCTTCCCTAGCAGACAGGGTCCCACAGGGATGCACTCCTGTTCTCACCTTCCCAGGATCAGAAACTTGAAAGTCAGTCTAGGCAGACCCAGGCACATTTCATTCATTTCTTTCTCCTTTTTTCTCAGCTGCAAGAGCCCTTCGGGAAAACTGGGTTCCTGCTGGGGCTGCTGGCGCCCTACACCTGCGCCTCGCTGGCCACATCCCGGCTGTGGGCTGCTGACTGCGTTGCCTGCCTCCTCCACATACAAGGTGGGGGCACTCGGAGTAGGTGCCAGGAACTCTGCCCTTTTCTCCCTCTGGAAAGCCTGCTCCTCTCCTCTGTCCATTCACTGCGATCTCCAAAGCCCCGTGACTGGCCCTTGGACGATCTCCTGGGGGAGAAGAGTCGCGTGGGGAAAGGCTTGTAGCAGCCTCTCCCACCGCACCTCCACCCTCCTGAAGTCACTCAGGCCTCAGACGTCACCCTTGGACCGCACTGCCCATGGCATTGCACGTGATTCCTCCATGGAGCCGCGGTTCTGTTTCAGACATCATTACGGCCCTTTTTCCTCCTTATTTTTCCTCCAGATCAGTCCGTGGGCAGGGATGCAGCAGAGGAGGAGCTGAGGGGTATCCAGGAGGAGCTGAAAGCCTCCACCTCCGAGGCTGTGCTTGCAGCATCCTCCCGCATGGCCAAGGTGAGTGTCTCAAGAAGCTGGTGTGGGGGCTGTGGGGACCGGGCGTCCTTCACTGTCCACTCCTTTGCTCGCACACGGTTTGCCTCCTCCTTTGGAGCACATGGGGCAGGCATCGGGGACGATTATTGTTCATCCACTGCCTGCTGCTGTTTCCCCATGTGCCTGGTAGAAAGAAGGAGTAAGAGCTAGATTAGAAAGTTATGTAGATACTTCTGTCCTTGCACACAAGAAGAAACCTTTGTCAGTACAGCACCCGAATGAGAGCCGCAGCCAGGACTCGGTGGCCTCGTGTGCCTGCTTTGACATATCCTGGGGCGCAGCTTGGCTGTGTCCATGCGGTGTTGTCAAATGAGGCTTTCTCCATTGAAGGCGGACGCAACATTCAAGCACAGGGTTTGCGTCTTGCACGTACACCATGCTGCCACAGAGCAGAGGCTTCTGCACAGCACAACTCTTTAATATCAACCTTGAACTCTGGGGTAGCTGCCATTCCCAGCGACGAGCTAGATCCCTTAATGGAGCATCTGCTCATGACCCGTTGTTCAGCAGCTCTTAGGTCTTCCCCATTTTTCTCCCCTGGAGAAGAACTTCAGTGCAGCTTCTCTTCTTTCAATTTGTCTCCAGGTCCTTGGAAAATATTTTCCATCGAGCCAGACCCACGACTTCATGGAGACAATATTGAATGGCATGCTGGGTGCCAGCCCCACATGTGCCACAGCAGGAGGACATTGGCTCCTGAGCATCATCAAGGAGCATGGAGGGGCCCTGCTGGAGAAGGTACAGTTGAAGCTGGGGAGGATTTCTGCATGAGCTTTATGCTTTTCAAATGCTGCTTTCACGCGGAAGGAACAGCGATCTTACCGCTGATCCCAAGACATGAAGCAAGGGCCATTTCCCTTCCTAGCCTGAGATGGGTATGAGCGGATCAGGGGTTGTGAAGTTGGTGGTGCTTGTTGGTCCTCATCTGAGCACCCCCACAGGCAAAAGGACACAATTAGCTTCTTAAATCAGCTCCCACAACCCATTGATATTGGTTGGGGTGCTTGCACGAGCATGCTGGTTAAGGCAGGCAGAAATCGGTCCCAGGTGGCACATGCCATTTGGCTGTAGGTGTGTGCACATGGGTGCGCGAGGGGCTGAGGCTTGTGGGTTGGTGGGTGTCGGCGCACGGGTAGCAGCACCCACTTTCACCCCGAGCAGGGGCATAGGGACGTGCTCATTGCTAGGGATCTCCCTGAGGTGGCAGTGTCTGGACACTAGTCCCTTAAAGCAAGGGATAGCTAAGATGGCAGCATCTTTCCAAACTGTGGGAGGGATTGGTTTGTCTTGTGCTGGCTGAGTGAGCAAGGGGCCCTTGTTCTTCTTACTTTCCCTCCAGGTGCCGGACATCCTGGGCACCATAATTACCCGCATGCCCGCTATGCAGGAAGGGGGCATGAAGGGCTTCCTGCTGGAGGCTGTGGCCAGTCTTGCAGGCTTCCACGTGGAGGCAGTCACCAGCATCCTGCTTGGTAGACCTCTGCCCATGGACAGGTACTTGCCACTCCTCACCTCTTGTACCGAGGGACACACGCAGATCCCACAGCCTGAAAAAGGCCGTAGAGGGTCAAGCCGGGTGCAGATCCTTTGGGATGACTTCCAGAGAGCCAATGTCCTGGTGGGTTTGTGTAGGAAATGCCAGGCTTGTGCCTAATGGCGTTGGCAGAGGAATCTCTGCGACCCAACCCCGTCCTGCCCCAGCAGCGCCCTTGGCCTTTGCTTCAATGCCCCGTTGCTTCATGACAACCCCAGAGTATCCGCAGCTCATCTGTAATTTGTATTCAATTGCAGTGACACCTCTGAACTGTGGCGGGCTCTGAGTGGAGGCGATGACTTCTCCCTCCACGTGCTGCACTTACTCCTCGCCAAGCTGGATCATCGGGCTGAGAGGGAGAGCAGCTCAGCGGAGGACACCGCAGCATTTGGGCCGCTGGCAGTAAGTGACAGCCCAGCCCCAGGTGTGCACGGATGCGACTGGGAAGAGATGGATTGGGAAGGGATGTGACTGGGAGGAGAGGCAATTGCTAAGGGAGGTGCTCCCAGGGCTGTCCTGTGCTCTCCTGAATGCGAGAAAGAGACCTTTGGGCTTGGAGTTATGGATTTCCAGATGTCTTCCCCAGGCTGACTCTGGTCCTCTCTCTCCCTTCAGGCAACGTGTGCTGCCTTGGAAATAATCAGCACCCTACCGTCTGGCCAAGTGCTGGCGGACATGCTCCCAGCCACGCTGTGTGCTCTTGTGGAGCAAGTGAGCCGCACCGTGGGCCAAAAAATGCCAGCGCCCAGCGGGAGCCTGTGCAGCACGCAGCTGAGGGAGGGCCAAGGCCACGGAGTGGGCAACCCTTGCAGGTAAGGGGCAGGCTCAGACTGCTGTCCCAGGTTTGGCCTCACTTCAGGCCTGCTGCCTGCAGGGTGATGTCTCCTTGCCAAGGGCTGTGCTGCGCTGTCTTAGTCCTGGCAGCTGAAAGACACGGGGGCTTGTCTGCCAAGGGCCGAGTCTGACATGTTATGGCTGGAGGGGGCCTGTTTGATCCTCCCGTCTGCGCTCTGGGGCAGGCCAGGCAGATTCAGCCAGGGGCTCTGAGTGCAGGCATCACCACCTCCATCAGTGACCAGCACACGCTGTGCTCCCAGGTCTCGGGACCTAGGCACCAGACAGCTGCACGTTTCTGTGCTCTACAGGTGGCCTTTGTCCTTGTAGGGAGAGAAACGTGGCTGCCCATGGCTGCGTGCAAAGCCCAGCCCTCCCTGTCCCTGCCAGGGGACAAAGGCATGCGAAACAACGGCAGCCTCGGTTTGATCCGACCTGTCTGCCTTAGCCATGGGGAAGGCTTGGAGAGCAGAAATAGCAACCCTTTTGGAGACCTTTGTCATCCCTACAGCTGAAGCTGTGGGCAGGCAGGGCCTTTTCTGCCTTTGGGGGCCAGGGACACGGGTCTCACACAGCACTTGGCTGGGTGCGCAGTAAGTGCCTAAGCAATGCCCCTCGCGAGGGACAGGGAGTTTTGGTCCTGCTCCGGCTGCAGCATCTCCTTACAGCCCGTCAACGTGGCCGTCTCTTTCCCCAGGCTTTCCATGGAGGCCCTGGCCTGCGCCATTGCCAAGGGCATAGGGGAAAGTGTGGCCGCATCCCTGTGCAAAGAGGGAACGTGGCCTCTGCTCGAGTGCCCAGAGACACACCACGAGGGGGTGTGCCAGCTGGCCAGGTAAGAGGCAGGCTGCGTTGCATCTGCGCCCGAGGCGGCGGGAAGAGCGGTGGAGGGGGCAGTTTCCGTGCTGAAGCTGCAGGGTCGTGTGGGGCTGGGGACAGGGAGCTTGTGCCCCAAGAGATGAGAGTTGCCACCTCCCAGCAACTGAGTGCTGGCAGTGCCCCGCCGGTCCCACAACCAGGGCTTTTCTCTTGCAGGGCTCTGCTGCCGTCGGGCATGGTAACGCCCAGTTTCAGAAGGGAGGTCCTCGAATGGGTGAGGGCTGGGTCACCAAAGCTGAGGCTCACAGGGACAGCCTTCCTCAGCCAGGTAAGGCCCCGTAGACAATGAGCAGTGTGACGGAAAGGTGGCTGTTTGCTGCGCTCTTTCCCTGGCCAGTGCCCCGGCCCCTTCCTAGGAGGGAGGATCACGAGAGGCAAATGAGTGTTTTCTCTTCTGCCCTTGTCCGTGCATCACCACTTCTGCCACATGTCAAGGAGAGGGATTTCCTTACCGAGCCCTCATTGTAGCCAGCAGCTCTGAGTTCGGTCCTAACGAGCGCATCCTCCGTGTGCACCCAGCATCCCAGGAAGACGCTGCTCTAAACCAAGCAGTGCCCCTATCTGCTCGTATCGGCACCACCTCTCCCGCTCACGCTACGCCCCTGTCTTGATGATTGCCCTGGCTCTAAGCAGACAAGCATGCCCACGTCCCACAGGAGAGCACCACGTGCTGAGGCTCTTCCTCGTGGGGTTTTGGGGGTTTCCGCTCCGGCACGGGGGACTTTTCTGCGGCAGGGCTGGGCTCTTGGCAGGGACTGGGCTGGATCTCATGGACGCTTTGGTTTCTTTTAGCTTACGAGCGACCCGTCCATCCAAGACGAGGACCTGCTGACGCCAGCCCTCCTTCTGCTGGCGGAACGAGCCAAGGACCGCGATTACGCCGTTCGGCAGATGGCGGCCCGAGCCCTGGGCAACGTGGCACGTGGTGCCCCTGCGCAGGTGAGGTCGAAATCCCTCTGCGCTCTCTGGAACGGAGCTTGACCGTAGAGACCGGACAACGAGGCAGGGCTGAAAGGGTTCACCCCCCCCAAATATATCCAGTGTTGCTCTCTCGCCCCTTGTGGTGTCTCTAGAGACCGTTGGGGTGACAAGTGTACTTTCGGTGCAGAAGTGGGTGCCTTGCGTCTCACAGGCGGACGGGAATGTAGCCGCGGGGGCTTGCTTGGTCAGATGAAGTCCTGAACGCTCTGGGTATAATGGGGAAGCCCAGAGGTGAGGAGCGCAGGCGCTGCTCAGTGTGTCACGTCTTGTGTTTGTGCAGCTGAAAAACCACCGGACCCTCATCCTGGACACCCTGATCCAGGCCTCCTTTGTGCCAACTGTAGACGAGGTGATGACCGAGGGCCTGATCTCGCTGGCCAAGGTCCTCAGCCAGCTGGGCACCGGTACAGGGCCTGCCGTTCTGGCTGTGGGGACACACGTCAGGGCCTTTTTCGAGCACGTGAGTGAGCACCACTCCCCATCCCCATTTGAGTGCTCTTCGCTGTGGGCCATGGCATGGGGGATGCTTCCTGCCCCTTGCTCCAGTCTTCCTGCCCCTGCTGTTCCCCACGCTGCAGCTGAGCGCCCCGGCTCTCGGGCAGCCCACGTGGGGCAGGAGCAGGCTGGCAGACCGTCTGGCAGGCTGGAAACCAAAGGCTCTTGTCAGGAGCTGTGCCAGGCCCATGAGAGAGAGGGGTGGTTGTGACCCCACTGGGGTTTCTTGTCCACAGAAGGATGATGCCCTGCGGACAGCCTCATTTGCCCTGTTCGGCACCTTAGCGGGGTGCGTACGGAAACAATGGCGAAGCTGGTATAAAACCCAGGTGAGGCAGAGCTGGGCCGCACTGCTGCTGCACCTGCAGGACCCCAACAAGGAGGTGGCCAAGGTAAGGAGCGGTGACACTGATGTCCTCAGCCCCCCCAGGACTCCCCCGTCCAGCCCCAGGGCAGCTCTGCCATTCCTGCATCCTGTGGTGGCCATCCCCTTCCCACTGGGCCGGCTTCATGCAGGCACCTCCTTGAGCTCAGGCCTGCCTCCCGGTCCAGGGCAGGTTGCACATCCGACCCCTGTGCATGCAGGAAGTCTCCCCGCATGGCTTTAGTGAGCAGGAGACGGGGGTTAGCTGCAGGTGCCACCTGAGAGGCAGGAGAAGTCCTCCCTTTGCCCACTGCCACTCCTGTGTGCCTAGTGCCAGGCTCCTCCTGGCCAGGCCCTCCTGCTCCGGCCTGGGCCCAGTCCTGGGTCAAGAGGCAAGCCTTGGCCTCTGCTCAGCAGTCAGCAGGGAGGTCAGAGCTGGTGTGATCGTGTTTTTCAGGAGTGCAGAAGAGCTGTGGGCCTCTGCTGCCCTTACCTGGGGCTCAGGACGGTGCAGGGAGTCCTGGCTTTTTATGTGCAGGGCTCAGGACAGGTGAGGATCAACGTCCTGCTGCGAGACCTCTGCAGACACTTGGTGAGTGAGTTTGTGAGCGGCAGGGGGTGAGGGAGGGCAGGGCTCTTTGTGGGATGGAGGGAGGGACCCGGGGCACAGTGCCAATACCTGCAAGGCCCGGGTCCAGGACCACGGGGCAGATTGCTGCTTGGTGCTCCTGTTTCCTCCTGATCTGGACCAGCGTGTGGTGCGAGAGGTCTTCTCACCAGAGGGAGCTCACGTGTCCTCGGTTCCCTCCAGGTCAAAGAAAAACCGGCACTCCTCGAGGGTCTGTGCTATACGACCAGGAGGTACTACACGAGCTCCTGGCCAGAGATCAGGGCAGCAGCAATCAATTTTACCGGTGAGAGAGGATGCCTGGTCCCCTTTTGTTTCCCCCCGTGAGGAATGGTAAAGCTGTTGCTGAGCAGGATCAGGCTGTGAATCAGCCTGTGCCTCAGGCTCCCCAGAAAGGATTGGGAAAGCATGACGCTCCCAGTGTTGCAAGGCTGGTGTGGAGGGGGAGTCAACCAGACAGCACAGCTTGGGCCCTGGGCTGTGCTTCAGTCATCCCAAGTGATGGAGACGTGTCTGGCACATGGGCACCCGGCACGGCTCAGGATTGCTTAGCGCCACTTGATGGGGGAGGCAAATGGGATGGGGCAGGGGCCTCCTGGGCCGCAGCGTGCAGGACTGTGTTGGTCATAACCGCCTGTCATGGCAAACACGGTACAGGGGAACCAGAGACCTGCCCTGGGGCCGAGTTCTCCTTGCGCCCTGACCGGCGGAGGCTGATGTGTTGTCCCTGTTGTGTGTTTAGGCATCATGCTGGAGTACAGCAGCCCAGAGGCTACCCGGTGGCTGAACATCGCCCACCTGCAGGGCTGTAAGTCAGAAATCCAGCCCCTGCCCTTCCCTTGTGGAGCCCACAAGGAGCCGAGAGGCTGCAGGACCCAGAGAGACCACATTGTGCACTGCCCACCCCCACATCTCTCCTGAGCCCCTTGCCCAGGGATGACCTGCCTGTGGCGCTGCTTGCAGGAGTGGCTGGTGCTGCCCCGAGTTGGGAGTGTCCGTTCATGAATGTCTCCTCTCTCCTTCCAGGTCTGAGGTCTCTGGAGAAGGACTCCTCACCACTAGTCCAAGTCACGGCCACCCAGGCCCTGGAGGCTATCGCTAAAAGCCCTTGGGGAAGGGTACAACCTCCAAATGAAAACCATGGGCGTACCCTGCCCCGGATATTTTCTAACCTTGGCTTTGGGTGCCTGAGGCCCCGAACAAATTGAGAGGAAGCTCCTACGTGTGCATGTGTGTGCACACGCACGATTTCTGTAAATAAATCCTGTTCTTGGTTCCTCTGGCTGTCGTGGCTTGTGCCTTGAACACGGCAGAGAGAGCGGGGCAAAGCCTTGTAGCTTTGGGAGCGTGTGTCTGCTTGGTTGGGGCGTCTTGGCATTTGGTGGGGTTGTGTGGGCAGTGAGGTGGGCACTGCTGCTGAATTCAGGGCTTAAGTGTTACCACGTGTTAACCAGGAGGTGGGGCTCTCCTGGACACGCAGGCTAGTTACAGATGTTTGGAGAGGTTAAATTGGGTTAAAAATGGCCACCTGATCTAACTTAGTTCACTCGGGTGCGGACCTTACACGTAGATTGACCTAACTAGGGATCTAAGTATGAACTTTACAGAAGTTCAGGAAGTTTGGTTGATCAGGTTGCCCATTTAGAGACCAAAGTTAACTCTATTTGTGACGTGGTCTAACAGACCAGGCCTGACAAGAGTGATCCAACTGAAGTCCTGTACAGCCCACAGCAGCAGCATGTCTCTTCCCCGTGCACAAACCTGGGGGGCACGTGTCCCCCGGGGCTCTCCTGAGGTGCACGCCCCCTGCTTACCTGGGCTCCGAGCATCCTAAGACCTGCCCGCAAGGCACCATTCATCCCAGCGCCTGCCCCTGTCTCTGCTCCGCACCCACCCTCAGCATGGGGGCCTTGATCTGCACCCCCCATTCTCCTTCCTCTTCCCCCACTTACCTGTTGGGGTGGGCAGTACTGCACCCCTTGTATGTAACTCCTTATCTAACATATTCCAAAAATTACACAAGGAACCCTGTTGCACAACTACAAGGCAAAGGCATAATGCCTCAAAACTCCCAAAGCTGCTCCCCTGCCATGGGCAAAGCTGGGGGGTGAGAGCTCTCCGGGCTGTACCGTGGCAGATGCTGAAAAGTGCTCAAGAGATCTGAGGAAGAGGTCCATGCCCCCCGCTACAAGGGCAGGTGAAGATCCCCACCGTCCATACTTGTCTGATGACGGGGTCAAATTCCTTCCTCCTCCCAAATGTGGCAGTCCTGGGGCAAGACCCTCTCTCCAGCTACCTCGGGGTTGTAATTGCAGCAGGAACATAGGCACGCCCCAGTCAAAATCCCACCTTTGGCTTCAGCCAACAACCAGTGAAAACAAAACACCTATACTAACTGGAGGGTAAAAACTCATTCCCAGCCCTGTGTGGCCAGCAGTAAAGCCAAGAAGCCTGGGAAGAAACAGACCCAAACCTCCGTCCTGCGCTGTGCCCTGGGGACAGCAACCTGGGTCCGCACTGGGGCTGGATCCGGGGTGGGGTGGTGCAAGGGTTGGTGCAGGCTTTGCTCTTAGACAGGTGACTTCACTTCTGCCAGCATTAAAATGCTTGTTCTCTCCTTGTGCCCAGCATCCCAGGCAGTGCAAATGGATCTGTGCTAATGTCTATTTTCTCAGCATGGGGAAAGGAGAGAGTCTGGGGCTGATAGTGTTTAAATTCCCTCGGGGATCCAGGGCCAGGGCTGGCCCAGATGAGAAGCAGCTGAGCGGTCCTGCCCCACGCGCCACCCCCATCCCAGGCACAGGCAGGAGGTGGCAGAGGAAATGGGAGGCCTGCGGCGTGCTTTGGCTGTGCTCCCGGGGGCCACCCTGGCATGGTGGAGACAAGAAACACGACAACATCGTATCACCAGCGCGACCAAGCGTTTCACTAGCAACTAAGGGTCTCTTTGGAAAGGAAAGAAATCGAAAAGGGAAGGAGAAGCTTAGTTTAAATGAAAATTACATTCTTCAAACTGAAAGAGATGGAATTGTGACAAGAGCAGAAATGACCAGTTTAATAAGATTCAAAATAAAAATTGCAGAGAAGCAAAACGAAATGTGAATTGAAAGTACAACTGATTTTACAATGACACAAACAAAGTTTTGCAAAAACTATTCAATACTTGTGCATTAAATTTCCATTCAAAATGAAACTAAATGGCATTTTCAAATGAAAAGGAAATTTCAGTTAGCAGGAAAACCAACGTTTAAGGGTGTTTCAACATGCACATTTCACAAGTGAAATAATGCAGAACACAGGTGAACTTAGAAGCTGCCTCCAAGTGCGACGAAGCAGAAGTGTCAAGGCAGAAAACCAGGGGAATTATTGAGCACCCCACCCTGGGGGAGCAGGGACTCGAGTCAGAGATGCACGTAGGTATTCCTGCTCTCCATCCGCAAAACAGGTAGGCACCCTGGAATGCCCTGCTTTGCTGCCCACCCCAAACTTGCCCCCATCCTACCCCACTGCCCTACGTAGGTTGGGGGAGAACCAATTGCTGTGGGATGCCCGAGACCTGAGCAACCTCCCAGTGCGCCTTGTGCGGCGTGTAGATATGACTGGAAGTGCTTCAACAACCAAAGGCTAACAAATATTTTCTTGAGCGAGGCTCATTTTTGGAGCACTGTGACCCTTTCAGGAGGACTTCTTAGGGCATGCTGTCTGCTCACTCACCCTGTCAAGCATTTCTTGCTTTTGAAGCAAAGGCTACATCTCCCGGGGCCTAGGCGCCAGATCTCCAGAGCAGCAGGCTGTGTCCATGGCCACAAACTGCCTCTACAGCCATGTCCACGCTGCCCAGGTGTTACTATTTGGTCCTTTTCCCTAACTGGGATCTCAGCCTCCTCCGCGTGCACCCCACCACTCTACCTGGCCCCTTTGGCTCCGGTCCACCGCACTGGACCTTGGCTTATTTGGGCACCAGCCCTTGCCTTGTCCTTCCCAACCTTGGGACACAACCCCAGTCTGGCCCTTTAGTGCTGTGGGCCCCCAGCCTCTGGTTTCTCCCTCGTTGGGCTCTCTCTCTGCCCTCTTCTGTACTGGGCCCAGTCTCCCCGCTGCTCTGGGCAACACTGGGACCTTGTCCTGCCCTTTTCTCCCAATCCAAACCACTGGTTATAGAAGAAACACAGAGGCAGGTTCACATCTTAACTCAACACCCCCCCACAATTATTTAGCTTACGCAAGAACAAAAACGGCATGCTCTCTCTAACAGAGGCAGCCCCACTGGGGCAGAAACATGAGAAATGAGCAAAGAGGAAAATGAGTCGTTGCTTTAACACAACAAAATCCTCCTTGTTCAGAGTGAACGAATCTCAGTCGGGGCACTCCCCGATGCAGGTCTCTCACCCTGCTCCCAAAGGCTCTGTCTATTGCTCGAGCTCTCCCGCGCTTGCTCCTTCAGGCAGCTGAAAAACCACCGGACCCTCATCCTGGACACCCTGATCCAGGCCTCCTTTGTGCCATCTGGATACGAGGTGATGACCGAGGGCATGATCTCGCTGGCCAAGGTCCTCAGCCAGCTGGGCACCGGTACAAGGCCCACCAATCTGGCTGTGGGGACACACATCAGGGCCTTTTTCGAGCACGTGAGTGAGCACCACTCCCCATCCCCATTCGAGTGCTCTTTGCTGTGGCCATGTCAGAGGTGGGGGATGCACTTCCTGCCCCTTGCTCCAGTCAGCAGTCAGCAGTCTGGCAGGATCCTGTTTGACCTATGATCCTCTGGATTACACAGCCACAGAATGAGGGGCAGGCAGTGGTGGTGGTGCTGCCCTACTCGCCATGGTTCATGGTGGTGGCATGCATGACCAGATGAAGCCTCAGTCCATGGATTCAACGAGGGCCCCATATGCCCTACATGCTGAAGTCAGATGTGGAACAGTCTTCCGTACAAGAATCTCAGCTCAGCTCCTTTCCTTCCTCCGCTGCTTTCCCTTCACCTCACCACATCTTCACTTTTCTCTGTGCTTCCCCCACCCTTGTGCAAAATGAGTATCTTTCTTGCTTACACCTGCTCTGCTTGCTAGCCCGTCCTGAAAATGCTTTGTAGCTCTACCACTGCCTTTGCTGTCTACCCTCCATTCCCTACCAAAAATGTTCTGCTAGCTCCTTTCTGCACCTTTCTGTGTGTGTCCAGGGTGGCAGGGTTTGTAACACCTGGGTCAGGAAGTATTGCGCAACCCACACAATTTTTGGCCATGGCACCTGACCAATGAAATGTGACATTTGGCATTGCTGTGAGCAGCACTAAGGGAACAGACCCCAGCTTCCCACTGGATTGTAGAGATTGGAGCAGCAGATTGTATGGAAGGGTAGACATTTCATACTAATCCTGCAGAACCAGCCAACTTGAGCAGAGGAAAAACACAGCACAAGTACCTTCATTTACACTACTGGGCATCCAGACAGCAATGAGCCCAAGTTCATCTCTAGGAATGAGCAAAGTAGCTAGGGGCTAACAGATTGGATAGTGTTGCAAAGAAGAGTGGATACAAGGAAAACTTCTTGTCTACAATGAGGGAAGGAAGAGCAGTTCTAGTCTCCACCATGTAAGAAGATGACAGAAGATCTAGAGAAAGTACAGAGAAGGCCAATCCAAAAGATAGAAAGGAAAGAGGAGGCACTGAGGCCTCAAAAGTACAAAGTTTTAATAGATTTGAAGGGCAGAGAGAAACCAGAGTGATCCCCTAGTCTGATTCCCCACTGAACTTGTCTGCAGAACTTCAGCAAGTGCTATCAGCATCGACCCAAGTAATTTCAGGTGATATTCTAGCCTGTCTTTTACAAAGACCCAGCCTTTATTTCAGGACTTCAGGCGAGGGACAATTCATTGTACCCCCTGGGAAGTTGTTCCTGTAGTTGTTAACCTATTGTGTAACAAGAAAATAGTGTGCACCTTATTCCTTGAATGAATCTGTCCAGTTATATCTTCCAGCCACTGCATTCTCTTCTGCCTATGGCTGGAAGATTTAAGAGCCTTTATCAATTAGAAACTTTCCCTACGTAGACATGCTTTTAGCCCATGATCAAAGTGCTGCTAAACCTTCTCTGTTTTCAAGTGGAATAGAATTTCTTTAGTCTCTCACCCTGACGAAGGGGTTATAGACCTAAGTTCAGTCTGGTATTTCGTTTACGAGCCTCTTTCAGTTCATCAACAGTCCATTTAGTGTGAACATGAGAAGCGGATACAGCATCCAGGAATGAGCTCACTAATCGCACTGTCAGTAGTAATAATGCTTTCATATTTGTCATCTACATTCCAATGCATCCAAAGATGTCAACACCCTTCTTAAATGAGGATTCCTAATGTAACCCTGCCCTTCCCTGCCCCACATACCTGAGCTTCCCTTGCCAGGGCAGCCATATGGTCCCAGGCCAGAAGCCCTGCCTGGGGCTTCCAGCTGGGGGTGGGGTGGGGTTGGGAGGCCCCTGCTGTTGCAGAAGCCTGCTGAGGATTCACCTGGGTCCTACGGCCTCTGCTCCCTGTCATTTTTGACAGGAACCAAGGACAGAGAAATTTAAATTTTCAAATTTTTTTCGGGGCCCTGCAGGCTGGATATAATGGCTTCATGTGCTGGATCCAGCCCATGGGCCATATTTTGCCCACCCCTGTACTAAACTGTGTCCACCGGGCTGTAGTGCCTTCTATGGTTTTGTCACTCTGTTGTTTCCCTTGGTGTTAAGACAAGAGAATCTGTCACACAATGACTCACAATACAAGACATCTTCTAGCATTATATTCTGCTCATTTGTTTCAGAATAGAATGTGGAGGATTGTGTGGAACAATGTCATTTGGTGACTCCTGCACAACAATACCTGTTATGGCAGATGCAATATATCTTTCCGTTTTGACTTCTCCCCATGCCCTGACTTCTTACCTGAGAGAATTATCTTGCTTCTCACTTGCACTGCCTTTGTCAGGCACAGAGAGACAGAGTCCCTAGCCACATACTTGACTTCCTCAAACCCCTTCTCCTCCTGCCTCACTCTTCTCCTTCCTGACCACCCCCCTGAGCCCTCCTTGAAAAGGACCTGAGGAGAATCACAGTCCTTTACTGCCTCCCCCCAGATCTCTTCAAGCACAGCTCAGTGGCTCTGCAGAAATAGAGAAAGAAAAAAAAAAAAAGAAAAAAATATTGCAACTGTTCAGAATAAAAGTTAAACTTCAGACACTAATTTTCAGTAAATAGCTTAAATTGGTTTTCAATGAGTCTCAGGTTGCTACGTTCCAGGAAGCCTTCCTCCAAAATAGGTTATGGGCCTTATTTATATGGAAGTCAGCCAATGTTCTTTTAAGAGACAAAATGTAGTGACACATAGATTTTAAGAGTAGAAAGGACCACTGATAGCCTTGAATCTTACCTCTTGCACAATACTAGCAAAATAATTTGGCTGGTATGCTTAATAAAATGTGATTAAATTATTGCATATATTTTGGAATGACTCCAACTCTAACATAAAAGCACTCCAAATAATTTATTGATTCTCTGCATAAATAGTTCCCACTTTATTCTAAATCTTAACAAGCTATGCAGTATTTCTGAAAGTGATTTTTTTCCGTAATTTGACCTTCAGGTCCTTGGAACTTCCTACGACCCTGTCTCCTGTATTAAAGATTACGCACGCTTTAGCTGAACTCTTACTGTGTGGATAAAACAGCCAGGTTCTGTTCCCTCTATCATGTGCTTAAGTGTACTTTTGTACCTGTTACACCTACTTTTGATCCTATTCCACCCTCCTTGATCTCCTGAGCATCCATTAACACAAAATGTTGGTTGGTTCACCTCCCCTTGCTGTCTTCTTCTGACATAATTTTAAGTCTGAAACTAAAACAGTTCAAGGCCAAGACAAACATTTCAAAAGTAGATGTGCTAAGGTTTATTCAGAAGCATGAGGTGGATGGAATATGAATATCCTTGTATGCCTAAATATGACTTAGATGCATTGAAAATTGAACAGGATCTTGCTCCTCCAGTCTGCGATCAAATCAAGTACTAACCTTTCAGTTATTGGTAAACTGACAGAATTCCTTGAACTTTGCATTCAAGTTGTAATACTTTTAGAGCTCCAAGTTGGTGAAAGTCAATCTTTAGTTGTAATCAAGAGTATAAGTGAGTTATTTGGTGCTATTGCACCCGTATTTGGAACTGGTAAACCCAGTACTGAACAGTGCTTTTCAACTGTCAAAAGGAATAGTGGAAAAAAATATTAATGGGAACAGTTACTTGGAGCTTCTGAAGTCCATTAATTGTGAGCAATAGTAAGATAATGCATTCCTAAAGATGAAAAAACAAGTCTTTGAAGAACAAAGGGCTCTGCAAAATGAAATATCAAAGCTTACCTAGATTCAGTGGCCAAATGCAGAAATGAGACAAATTCATAACAGAATTGGAGTGAAACATTTTAACAGTGGGATAATAAATCACTGTGGTGATATGGAGAGAGTCAAGAGGAGAGCTACGCACATGATCAGAGGTCAGGAAAATAGACCATATGAGAAGAGGCTGAGAGCTGTGGGACTCTTCAGCCTGGAAAAGCGCAGGCTCAGGGGCGATCTGATGGCCACCTATAAGTTTATCGGGGTGCTCACCAGGATCTGGGGGAATGTCTGTGCACCAGAGCGTCCCAAGGGGTGAGAAGGTCAAACGGTCACAAATTCCTCCAAGACTGTTTCAGGCTGGACATAAGGAAGAACTTCATCACTGTCCAAGTCTCCAAGGCCTGGAATAGCCTGCCACCAGAGGTGGTTCAGGCACCTACCTTGAATGCTTTCAAGAGAAATTTGGATGTTTATGTTGCTGGAATCCTATGACCCCAGCTGACTTCCTGCCCCTGGGGCAGGGGGCTGGACTAGATGATTTTCCGAGGTCCCTTCCAGCCCTAATGTCTATGAAATCTAAGGATCTGTTGTTTGACTTACAATCAGCATTACAAGACTAGATGTCATTCTCAGTCTCAAACAAAACCTTGAGTACTCTAGCCATTTTGTCGTCTTTATTTTTCCAGAGGATTGTTGCCCAAATCAGAGGCCTCAGGAAGTCCATGTCCCTTAGAGTCCTAATCCCCTAAGTAAAGGCTCTCATTCAACACACCTGCAAATAATTTGTGCTCTCTACAGAGGGTGAGGGAAAAACAGACAGCCAGACACAGACCACACAGGACTTTTACCAAGTTGCAAACTTCCACGACATCTTGGATGCCATATAGATAGTGCAGTTGTCAACACTGGGAAACTTGTTCATGACTCCCATGTCTTTACGAACAGGTAGTGCACATTGACTAAAAACAATATTGTGGTCGGCAATGACCTTCTGAAAATACTGATTTTTTCTTCCCTTCCTAGCTCCAGCTGAACCTCCACTATCTGCTTCCAGTTAGCTCTGCTCCAACAATTCTGCAAATGAAAGTTTCTGCCTAGCTGTCAGTCAGGCACTATGTTCATCTCCTTTACCCCATTAAACTTGTCTTTTTCTTGCAGTCCCCCTTCCTCCCTAGAGCACTCCTCTCTGGAGAATATGTAGATGTACCCAGAGATATTCTTCAGAAAAGCTCCAATGTCATGATGCAGGATCCCAATGAGCATGAACTGAAATAGATGTTAGGATATGAAACAAATGTTGTTGAACAGAGTGGTGGGATTCACCACCCATCTCATGCCAGAGACCGTCTGTCCACTGTGACCTACACCTACCACTGCCACCCACCGCTATCAGCCAGTTTGCAGAATGGATCCATATGTAGCCTTTTTACTGCAGACCATGCCAAGTCAGTGTTGTGAGTTTGCACTTGAGATTGCACCGAAAAATCACAACCAGCATGCTGTGATGGCTGACTTGGCTACTGCGATTAACAGAAAGAGCCAAGAAAGACAATACTGGGGGACAAGTAAATGTATTTGCTCTTCGCCAATCACTGGGAGGTATATGGTTACATATGACTTGTTCAGAGTGCCTTCTGGTTCTTGGTCTCAACCCAAATGGTGATGAGACTGACTGCTTCTTTCCTGGCCCAGTTGGTGGCAACCTTGTTCACAATACTCAGCTAAGGAGCCCTAGTAGAGAAAGAAAGGGTGGGTTGGGGTATGGCTGTCCCATTTTGATGCAGTGGGTGGTGGATGAGCCCAAGAATATCCCTGATGGATAAATCTCCCTGGTAGATTGATGTGTCTGTGGTAGGTTGGTCTGATGTGTGGATGTAGGCTCCAACATTGATCTTGGTTGGGCATTGAGCACAAAATGCCCACACAAGAATGGGGGAGGCAACCTAGTTACTGATGACGTGGAAACTGCTGAAGTACTCAAGGCCTTTTTTACCTCAGTCTTCACAGAGAAGGTCAGCTCCCAGACTATTGCACTGGTCAGCACCATTCAGAGATGAAATGAGCAGCCAACAGTGGCCAAAGAACAGTTTAAGAACTAGTTAGAAGAGCTGAATGTGTTCAAGTCCATGGGGCTGGACACAACGCACCTGAAGTGCTGAGGGGGGCTGGCTGATATCCAGAGGTCTGCTGAAAAAAACAAGCTCCCTAGGGTATTTAATCAAGGTGGGGGAAGTCCCCAACCTGTAGCTGTAGAAAGCGCCCATACCACAAATGTTAGACGCTGGAGAAGGAGACATCCCCCTTCACTTCTCATGGAATCAGAGGAAGTAGACCTGGAAGATATGTCTGGTGTTGTCTACTCCAACCCTCTGCCAGACCCTATCTGCACCAAATCCTTGTCTAAAAGATTAATAAAAGTGTACAGGCAACCCCTACACAGGAAAGGGAAAAAAAACCCCATGGTTCGTACCTATCTAACCAAAAGTTGAAATTACTTTGTGATACCAAATATAGGTATTTGTCTGACCGAGAGTGGTGTGGCAAGACTCTAGCTCATGACCTTGGGATTTGAGTCCAAGCAGGAGCTTTGGCATATCAGTCAAAATCCCCAACCTTGATTTCAGCCAACACCCAATGCTTCAAAGGTGGTAGAACCCCCCTCACCCCCTGCGACCACTCCTGCCCCCTGTGACTCATGTAGCAAAAGGAAGGGAAAAGAAAATCTTGTCTTGATCCCATGCAGCAAACAGCAAAGACCAGAAAAATTGGAAATAACCAGGGAAGAACATGGATGTAGCCATTCCTGGATCATCTCTGGCCAATGCTTATCCATCCCCTTGAATACATCAAATGATGGAGATTTCACAACATCCCTAATCAGGTTAGTCCACTGGCCCGCTGGCCCATCAGTGAAGACGTTCTCCGGATACCCAATCAGAACCTACTTTATTGGCTTTTTGGCTTTTCTCTCGTCTCCCCTTCTCTACTCCCCTTTGTCCTGCTTCCCTCTGGCTCTTGCCCCCATTCCTTCAGATCTCTAATGGTAATGTGTATGTGGCCATCATTCCACTCTGACACATACTGACCTTAGCTTGGAGGAAGACTCATCTGCTCATCTAACACTTACCACCATGTCATTGGTCCCTCTCTTTCCACACATGCATCTGCCTGGGCTTGTGTGCTCTCCTCCATTGCTGTACTTAGTAAGAAAGGAGACAGGACTCTAAATATGAACACTGTCTCACTTCCTGGGGAAGACTTAATTAGAGTCCAAATGTGGGAACTGACTGAGGGATGGTCCCATATACAAGGCAAGTGTGCTAAATCACAGGTTAATACAAAAGTAGGACTGGAATCAGCTCTGGGGTCCATCCTCCTGCTCAAGGCAGTACCTTACCTGTCCAAACTATCCCATATGAAACCTTGTTTTATCTGTTTGCAAAACTATGCAGTCACTCTGTCACTACAAGGTATATTGTCTACAGACACTAATACCACTGAAAAGTGCCACAGGTAAAAGAGGGAGAAGAAGACTGTTAGTGTCCTGCTCCTGCGAGTGTTTTTAAACACATTCAGGAGACGTGCATCATAAGGCAGCTATCCCCCACACCCCATTACAGAGAAAGGACCTTCCTTCCCCCACAAGTCTCTACCCAATCTGACTCTTCAGTAAACTTCCTGCCTGCTCCCAAATGTGGTGATTGGCATGTCCCTGAGGGGAGATGGAAGAACCGTAGCCTGGGCTGCAGCCAACACCCCGTGCTGCTGGGGAGGGCAGGGCTGTAGGGGGAGGGGATCCCAGTCACTGTTAGCAATAGGAGGGGGGAAAATTCCTCCCATCCCCAAGTTGCAACTAGAAAAGCCTAGAAACATTGGCCCACTGATAGATACAGCTTGTTACAAGCCACAGCAAGATCCTCTGACATGTGGTCAGTAGTAGGTCAAATGAGAGAATCTGAACAGTCCTTCTGGCTTCAAAATCTGTGAATCCAGCGGGTTTGCACATGGACTCTGCTTCTGAGCTGTGCAAGGCTCTAGGGAAATAGTCCCACAAGATCTCACAACATATACATCGACAAATCCCTGACTGCAACTTCAGTCCCTTCATTCCAGTAATGATGCAAGTCAGCTACACACCCAGCTCTTCTTCAGGGACGAATGATTTTGGATCTCCTCCTCGCTGTTCTGTCACAGCATGAGGGGTGCATGACTCAGAGAAACCTGTATCCCTGGCAGCTAGACACCACGGTGATGGGAGACACGAGACTGGAGGCAGGAGTAGATGGTCAGGAATCTAGCTGTCTTGGCATTGAAGGATTTAATGTAAAAAACTGAAGACAAAACCATTAAGATGAGCACAGTAAGTAATATATTAAATTCAATAATGTTTGGGTTTTAATAGAGAGGATTTTTTGAAAAAGAATAACGAATTATATTTAAAGATTATTTAAGAACTCTATTCTCCATTTTATAAAATTTCTACTGTTGTCAAGAAAAGTAATCATGTAAGTATGCACATAAAAAATGGCATATTTCTGTTGTGACATTTTTACTTTTTCTACAGTAATGTAACTGTGCGGCGAACCAGGGCAGCCACCCAACGCACTGCCTTTGTAGAAGGGGAGAAAATAGACATGACCACAGGTCAGCCTCACAGGGGGCAGAGCTGCCCTGTGCATCACAACTTCCTTGTGTTTGGAGCTGCCCAACAAACATGTCTCCCTGTTTATCAATAACCCCTGCACTACCAAGAGTTATCTCGTTTCAAGGACATTGAAGATTTTCAGACTAAACAAATAAAGAAAAGGTCAAATATCTCTGAAGTAGATGAGTTACAAAATGTAGAGAACACTTGAGTGATGCTGAAAGCCCATGCTTATATATATTTCTGAGACTTGAAGCCAGTTTGC
>NW_028324461.1:0-32722 GCF_052110815.1 Crocodylus siamensis | reverse complement strand
GTGCCAGACGGTTACCAATTTGAGCTAGTCCTCAGCAGATTGGGTGTTCTTTCATGTGTATTTGTTCCCTACAATAAACAATATTACCGTTTGATATTGCTTGTGACTGGGGAAGTTTTGTTCACTTTGAAACACTGGGGTACAATTTATTATCCCAGGTTTCTGAGTGGGAGGTTGAGCTAAACTGCAAATTTGTGTAAAACCCCTAAATTTGAATCCAGCCCTTGTTACTGCTGTCCAGTGTCACACAGAAGGGTGACACATGCAGGACAAATTTTATCCTTAAAAGCCTCCTATCCCTTTTCCTTACTCTCTGCTTAGCTCACAACCTTGGCATATGGCCACACTGTTTCAGATCTGTTGGTGCAAGTGCACTATCATTAACCACATTGGAAGCTTGCCTGAACATGGCAATGACAAGCTGCTTCTACAAACATGCCAGGAGACCTTTTATGGCTGTGAATGGTGACCTCTCTGCCACCAGAATGAGACATTGAGGTCATCACACTGTATGGAGCCCAAAGGATGTCTCCCATCAGGACTGTTATCTTTGCCAGCATACTGTGTGACACGAGAGTCAGTGTGGACTGAGAGAGGGAATAGTGTCCCCACCCTGCCCCATTCTCTGAAGATCAGCATCTCCAGAACTCTGCTGAGGTATTGGGTTCATCACTGACTCCAAGCTGATGGTGCCTGCTAGCTACTCATTCACTCTTCCCCCTGGCAGCCCCACACCTCACACCAGTAGAGTGAGGTTGATGCTGACCCTGAGGCTTGTGCCTAGGAGAGAAGCCAGGGTGAGAACAAAAGGGAGCAATCTTTTCTAAAAGAACTGCTACTTGAGACTAATCAAACACAAGGCTGTGGGTGTAATGCTCACTGCTGCCAGTAAAGGCAATTTGAAAGCACAATCTATTCATGCAAGAACCACCATCTCTCCTGACAGTTGAAATTAATGCCCTCTTTCCTTTGTCTTCCCCAAAACAGCCTTGCCTATTTATAATGAATCCCACTGGAGTTTCCCACTGGGAGGCATCAGTTGCAGTTTAAAAACAGCATGGATATAAACAATTTAACAGTAAGGCAGCTGTAAGTGACCCTGGGGAAGAAGAGAGAGCACAGCCAGAAAGAGCGGAAACAAGGTTATAAGAAGCTGTAAACATAAAGGACGCATCAGAGCTGAAGGAGAAATGAAACAGATGACACATTTCATAGACGGCAAGATTTCTGGATTGGATCAGCAAAGGGTCCCATGGTTGGACCCCGGAGTGTGGGGCCCAGGACTGCAAACTGCATTGTCACTCCTGCACAGAAGCATTTTTTATTGCAAACAGACGGGGAGATCTTGCCCGTCATTCCAATGCTTGCTAAAAATTAGCACTCCCTCTATCACCTTCAGCAATGCGCACAGTGGGAATGGAGTGCGGAAACCTATCGAAGGTGACCCATTTTGTCTTGGTGGGTCTCCCATACGCATCCGTGCTGCAGCTGCCCTTGTTCTTCTTCTTCCTCCTCCTCTACCTGCTGACACTGGGTGGAAACTTGCTCATCCTCCTGGCAGTGGTCTATGAGTCACGACTGCACAAACCTATGTACTGGTTCCTCTGCCAGTTGTCCTTCGTGGACATGATGGTCTCCTCTGTGGTGGTGCCCAAGGTCATCTCTGGCTTTATGGTGGGTGACAGGGCTATCTCCTTTGGTGGCTGTGTGGCACAGCTCTTCTTCTTCCATTTTCTGGGCTGCTCAGAGTGCTTCCTCTACACAGTCATGGCCTACGACCGCTTCCTGGCTATCTGCAAGCCACTGCGCTATGGCACCATCATGAGCCGCCACACCTGCCTAGGTCTGTCCACAGGGACCTGGCTGGGTGGTGCTCTGCACTCACTGATAGAGACTGCGCTCACCTTCCACCTGCCTTATGCCCGGGGAAACCAGATACATTACATCTTCTGTGACATCCCGGATATGCTGCAGCTAGCCTGTGGGAACACTGCACTTAACAAGATGGTGACTTTTCTTGATGTTGGCATTGTGGCCTTGACCTGCTTCCTGCTGATCCTGACATCCTACGTGTGCATCATCTCAGCCATCCTGAGGATCCGCTCTGCTGAGGGCCGGCACCGGGCCTTCTCCACGTGTGCAGCTCACATCACTGTGGTTGTGACTTACTATGTCCCTGTGGTTTTCATCTACCTGAGGTCAGGGTCCCGGCACCCACTAGATGGTGTGGTGGCTGTCTTCTATACCACAGTAACCCCACTCCTTAACCCCATTATCTACACACTGAGGAACAAGGAGATGAAAGCTGCTGTGATGAAACTGGGGAACAGAAGACCTCAGGGCCCTGATCTGTGATCATCCTGCCCTCACTAGGAGCTGCCTGAGAATGGGACACAAGAGAGGCCTTTCATTTGGGAAACAGGATCCTTTGGTTCTACCTTCGGTCTGGGTGGGGAGTGGTCAGAGCACAGTGGAAGGTCATTGTGTTCCCTTTTCAGCTCTTCCACAGGCTCTGCCTTGGTTTTGGGCAAGTCACTTTACATTAATTTCCCCAACAGTAACTTGAGAGTTATTTCCCTACCTCACCTGACTGGGGCTTCTTGATGCTGAATTCACTATGGATTATACAGTTTGGTGTTTCCTCCAGGGACCTGCTAGGTCCTACTACAGTGAAGACCAGATGAGCATGCAGCAGCTATTCAGTGAGCACGAACTTAGTATAGCCTGTATTGGTATTGTCAAGCAGGTAATTGTACTGGCTCAGAGCAGGGATAGTTCAGGGTTACACACAAATCCAAATTACATATCTATTCAAATCATTTTATACGTTAGAAGCATTTATATCAAGTCTGCATTATTGTCCATAAATGATCAATCACACTTGCTGCCCTGTACCTTATATTTTGCTGATTTATTCACTTACTTAACGATAGCACTCCTACGAACCACTTGCATCTGTGGTATCAGGTGTGAATATCCCATCCTGCATGCTTTCCTCCTCATCTACTGTCCCATTTTGTTCTGATTCTCTCCATCTCAGGATGTGCTTGAATAAATTCCAGATGTTTTGATGCGTTCTGGCATCTTCCCCAAAGCTTTAGACAAGCAGGCTTTTAACTCTTGCTGCTCTTGGCCTGCCTTATTGTGTAGACCAGGGGCATCAAACTCATCTAGTCCCATGGGCTGGCTGAATGTCATAGGGCCAGACTGGGGTCATGGTCCCCTACCACACGCTGGATCCACTAGGGCTGTGCGAGTCTTCGGATCATGCTTTGGATCTGGTGCCACTTTGGACACTTTGGCATCCGAAGCAGCATGCCCATCCGAAGCAGCTTAGCTATTGTATTCAATTATTATTAGTATTACTAGTCAATTTATTTCTTTGAATTTATATTTTCTCTTTTTTTCCTGGAAACTTTGAAAAAAGAAAGGTGTGTTTTCCCTGCCAGTGTGATTTATCACTGTGCAGGGAGGAACAGATTGGTTGCCCACACACAAAGAGACACACAGATACACAGACAATATAGAGAAAAATCAGATATTCATAGTAGAAGACGACAGACAGACACCACACAATTTTTACATAACCCTTAACACTGAAGCAAACAATCAAAGAAGAGGCCAGTGCATGCATGCAACACAGGGAATAAAGCACACAATAAAGAAGGATTCACACACACACAGAGACCATTTGCAGCACAGAAAAGATCAATATGAAGCATGCTGGAAAGGCAGGTGCCAAGTCTTCTGGCAGGGGAGGGAAAGGGGGGTATGGGGAGAGGTAGAGCTGCAAGCCCTCCCCCTCCCAAACACAGATGCATTCTATTCCCGAGCAGCCATGACATTGGTGCTGCCAGTGGAAGCCAGGAGGTGGGAGCAGTGTCTGCACCTGATGTCCCTGTACCTGTACCACCTCCGCTCAGTCCAGAAGTGGGCACCAGCAGTGGAATCGCTGTCTCCTCCACCCCAATTTCATCCATCAGCGTGAGTCTCCCACTGCCAGAGCAGGAGCTGGAGCTGGAACCAGGTATGCTGAGTGCACTGCCTCAAGCTATTCTGGGGACTGAGGAGGGAATCAGAGTTTGTGCTCCAAACCCCTCAAGTTTCCCCTAGACCCAGGTCTGCTCTGGAAAGCAGACCTTGGAGGAGACTGAAGTTGTGGAGGCAAGGGGCTCAGCTGAGGCAGCTCCTGCTGTTGAGCCTCAGCCTGCTGAGAAGGGAGAAAAGGCAGGATCCTCACCCTCAACCCAGAAGCGGGGGAGTAGTGTAGTGTGGGATCATTTTGAGGTGGCAGATGATCCCAGGTTTGCCATCTGCCAGCACTGCCCAAGGCACATGAACCATGGCAAGGACTGAGACACTTCTAACCACAGCAATGCTGCTGCATCTGAGGAGGCACCACCCCCTTGCCCTTCTTCCTGCTCAGCCTGGCACCAGTGCGAGTGTGCCGAAAGGGAAGTCCCCTGCTTGCTCCAAAGTCCCCTTCCCCCAAAGCAGAAGCAGGCCACTGTGGACAAGTGGGGGAAAGGTGGACAGAAAGGGGGACATGTTCCCAAGGGGAGTGAGATCACCCAGAGCACTGGGGAGATGCTTGCTCTGGATAGCCAGCCCTTCTCCCTAGTTGAGCGGCTGGGGTTTAGGTGGTTCATAGCACTTCTGTCCCCATTTTACAAAGTGCCCGCACGCACCACCTTTAGCAGGGTGGTGGTGTCCTCCCTGTATGAGGCATGCAGAGAATACTTGAGGGAGGAGCTGCTCAAGGCAGGGCCACAGATAGCCTTGCACTTCACCTCTGACATCTGGAGAAGCCGGGGTGGCAATCATGCCTACCCATTCCTCATGGAGCACTGGTGTGATCAGTCAGGCCATCAATGGGCTCTACTGCAAGGGGCTGGATGAGTCCCACACGGCAAGGGAGATCTTGGGGGCCATGAACCACAAGGTGTATGGGTGGCTTCTTGGGCAGGCCGAGCTCACCCGCAGGATCGTGGTCACCGACAACAGGGCCAATATGGTGAAGGCTGTCCTTGATGCCAACTTTGTTGGCATCCACTGTGTGGCACACAGGCTGCACCTACTAGTGAGGGATACCTTGGAGTGGGACAGGGCTGCTGGTGATGGCAGCACCACCATTACTGTTACAAGCCAGCTGATTTCAAAATGCAGGAAGGTGGTGGGCTACTTCTACCGCAGCATCAAGGGGGGCAAGACGCTGTGGGAGAAACAGGCAGAGCTGAGCAACCCACAGCACAGAATCATGCAGGATGTGGAGACTCGGTGGAACTCCACATACCTGATGCTCCAAAAGTTGGTGGAGCAACACAAGGCCATACATGAGATGGCCTTGCTTGGGGAGATCAGGATCAGCCGTCCCCTGAACAGAGCTGAGTGGGGTACCATCTCCCAGATCTTGGTAGTCCTCAAGCCCTTCTTCAAGGCCACCAAGACCCATAGCACTGGCATTGCCCTCCTCAGCCAGGTGATCCCACTAGTGAGGGAACGAGGGAACCAAATGGAGAAGTTCCAGGGGATCAGTGTTCCTGGCTGGGGCAGGCTGCTGTCACCAAAAGTGCAGGCACTGGTCAGGTGGCTGAAGGAGGGCGTCAGGAGATGGCTGGATCCCTTGCGGTCCAGTCCGGTCCAGATGATGGCAGGCATGTGCGACTGGAGAGTGAAGGGGAGGATGTGCACTGGCAGCCCCAAAACCCTTGATCACCGGACACAGGTGCTGGTAAACAAAGTTAGGGAGGCTGAAGTGCAGCGGCAAGGGGATGTGGGAGAGAGGGATACACTTTCCCATGCCCACACTCCCAGCACCAACACCAGCGACAGCACCAGCCAGGTTCCTCCACACCAGCCACTGCCAATGTGGGCCATTGGCATGGCTTCAATGCTGGGGTCCGAATGCACCAGATCCCAGCCTCGGGCAGGTAGAGCTGAGGCTTCGGTGGCTACCTATCTCGCTGAGGATGTGGAGCCACTGGACTGTGACCCCTTGGCCTACTGGGCAAACCGCAGCCAGATGTGGCAGAATCTGGCCACACTTGCCTGGCAACACCTGTCCTGTGCACCGACCGGTGTGCCAAGCTAGAGGGTGTTCAGCGTTGCTGCGGATGTTGTGACACCCCACCGTACCTGCTTGGATCCTACATTGGTGGAGCAGCTGGTGTTCCTAAAGGTCAGGCCATCAATGCTGGGGTTCCCCAAGCTCCATCTGCAGATGGACTGAGTGCCACCCTCCTCACTCCGTCTGACCAATTTCCTTTTTTGAGTTTTTTAAAAGCCAATCAATGCCCTGCTCTCTCCTGGAGGGTGCACTAACTGCATCACCAGCCAGCAGGGGAAGAACATGTCCCTGCTGAGCTCGTTCCCCTGCCAGGATGAACTTGGAGGTATAGGATGGGGCTATGCAGAAGGAGGAGACCCCCGGTCCTGGGCATGACCACTAAAACTGTACCCTGCCAGGGTATGGAGGCCTGGTGGAACTGCTTGTAGCGCAGCAGCCTCATGAATGCCAGGACCAATGATCCCCTGGTGAAGGGAGGGTAGGAGGCACCGTAAACTCCAGTTAATTCATGCACACACAAGGTCCTGGCTGGGGAATGCCCAAACCTGTCACATCTTTGACACGCCTGAGACTTGCTGGTTGCAGTGCAGTTGTGAGGTTCCCAGTGAGCTCAGCTTAGCTACCCGGGATGTCAGCTTTATGGTTGAAAACCCCTTTGTCAGGCTAAGGAAGTACCTGCAGTTGGTCCTGGATGGAAGGAATAGCAAAGAAGCCAGAGGCTGACCTGGCCCGCAACACAGGCGAGAAAGCCAGTCAGTGAAACTGGAAATGGAGGTGTCAGGGGATGAGGGACAGGCTGGGGTTGGGGGTAGGGAGGAAAGGGGGATGTAACAGTGCAGGTAAAAGTGCAGAGGTGCCTGGGGTGTCAGATGTTCGGCATGTCACAGTGTGCCAGAACTCCACTGTCTATACTGAGTCCACGAGTGTCTGTATCTATTCCTTAGGAGACTGATGAAGTGCAGTTCATAGGCCCAGCTCCGAAAAGTGGTTTGCATTGTAATTTGTTCCCTCTCAGGATCAGGCCTGAGAGACTAGAGGCAGAGGGGTTTCTTTTGCTGAGGAATGTGTCCACACAGGTAGCTGGGTTTTGTTGTCTTTGATAAATTCTGGTGTGCAGTTTGTGGGGGTACTGGAGATAGTTGGCAGGTTTTGTGTTTTGAGCTGTAGGAAGTGGGCTTCAGTTCTGGTGACGAGGTTAGGTGCTAGTTTGAATGTACAAACCAATTTTCACCTTCCATTTTCACTGACTGGCTGTCTTGCTTGCATTGTGTACCAAGCCAGCCTCTGGCTTCTTCGCTATTCCTTCCATCCAGGACCAACTGCATGTACTTCCTCAGTCTGACAAAGGGGTTTTCAGTCCTAAAGCTTCCAAAGATACATTTTTTTAAGTACTCCTTTTTTTCATAATACACATATAGACATAAAAACTGAACTGATCCTGACCAATGGGAAACCTTTGCAAGTGATTGGAACAAATGGCATTATTGTCTTTGTGACGGCCCAGTAGGGGGTGTGACAATGCAAAGACACTCGCCTCACTGTGCCAGGCCCAAAACCTCATGTCAGGAGTCTCCCCTGGGGAGCCGATAGCCAGCAGTCCCCTTTCCTGGAGAACACCCACAAGCCTGGGGTAACACTGCCAACACCCAGGCATTGGTCTCTGGTAGGCCTACGTGCAGCCCGGGGCACACAGAGCCTGCAAGCCTTGGGGGTCCTTTGCCCACAGTAATATTTTGCTGTTCTTCCTCTCCCCCAAAGCATCCAGAGAGAGCATCAGATACCAGGGAAAAATAAAAGCCAAGCCCAACTTCACTAGTCAATCAAAGGGAGCATACCCTTTGAGCAAACATCACAAATTTGAGCCTTTAACAGATAATGGGTACAGGGACCCTTTTAAGATGTGACTGCCTAGACTTAATTCTAATCTTCTGGCCAGTTTCCAGATCTTTACTCTAAGTGGGTCACCCAGGCTGAAGCCTGAGGGTAAGTAGCTTGATACTTTCAAACTGCCTGCCAGAGGAAGAGAGTATTCCCTCCTCCACTCAGGAATTTGATCTGGCCAGGTCACCTGACTGACCAGCCAGGTCCAAGACATATTTCATAGACATCAGGGCTGGAAGGGACCTTGGGAGATCATTGAGTCCAGGTCCAAGATGAAACCCATGAGACAAAGAGGTCACCTGGTTTGTTCCAACACAGAGAGAAAGGGATTTCTTCACAGTCTCCACCAGGCCATCAACCTCCATGACAAGATTGGGTCCAACAGCTTGAAGAGAAAAGAGTCCACAGGCAGCAAGCAGCTCCCGAACCACCTAACCATGACACAGACACTTGCAACCACTGCCAGAGCTCATGCAATCTTGAATTGGGTTATTCAATCACATAAGACACTGCAAACCATCTACATCATAGACTGCAATATCCACCATGTCTCCCAGATAAAAGGATGCCAGCCAACCACATAACTTAATATGAACATGCCATAAGAAATGCTACTGTGCTTGTAGGTGATGCTAATGCGCAATAGCCTCATTCTGCTGTGCATTAGCACAGCTTTTGCTATGATGCACTAAATATAGAGTAGAATTAGTCTACAGCACTTTCAGCATCTCATGTAGACACGCCCAGTGTCCCCTTCTTTTGCCCCCATAGTTCAGTGGCTAGTGCACTCAAGGTCCTGGATCCCTTTATTTGCAGGGGGTTGACCTAGGGCTTCTTTTGCTTCTGTCAGAGCAGTCTAACTACCAGAGCTCAGTGTCCCAGACACTTACCTGGGATGCTGGAGGTCCTTGTGGGGTTGTCCTGGGGCTTCCATCAATCTGCAGGTCAGGTATTACTGATTCTTCTCTCTAGCCCTCCTTTTGAAGGTGAACCTCTAACAGTAATTGAGAGGGGGGAAAAAAGGTTGGAGGACAGTGCATGGGGGAAGGACTGCATTCATTTGGAGAAAGAGCTTCATCCAGAAGCAAAGCCACTGGCACACCTCACTGAGCCCCATACCCTTGGACTTACACCCTTTCTCCTGGCTCGATATATCTCCCATGGACTCCTTCTCATGGCTACCCAGGAGAGACATCTTCAATAGATGTGCTGGAGAATAACTAGGAAAAAAGAATGATTAGTGATATAGTGGTTTGTGTGCAGCACTAGGAAGTCAGCTTGATCCAGGTTCAAAACTTCCCTGGGGCTCATCACGCAAGCTGTCCAGCTTCCTGAGCGAGGGCTTTAATCTCTCTACTTTTTTAGGTTAACATGGAAGTTATCTCTCTCATCGTTTTGCTCCCAGCCTGTTCCCATTTTTAATTGTCCACAAGTGCAGAACTATGATACAGAAACAGAATACCCCTGGCTGTCTTAGCACTGAAAATACCCTTCAGAAATCCATAAATAGCCAATGAGACAATCAGGAAAGAGGAGAATGACACCTGAGCTATCCATGAGAATTATGTTGAAGGCAGCCAATGGAGGCGAACCGTGGGTCTTGCAGCCAGGAATAATCATGGAAGTCATAAAGTCCAGGGGATGCATCCAGCACTCACTTAACAGGCTTAATGATTGGAGAGGGGAACAAATCCGTAGGAAATGCTGGTGACTGCCCGGTATTGTGATCCGCACTTACTGTCAAAGGCAGAGCTACGCAAACACCGATGTAGCAGTTGTCCTGCGGTGCGTCGGGTTAGCCCGGAGCCGCCTTATGGCATTAGTGAAAAGAAGCAAAGACTTCATTCTCCGAGGCTGAGGGAAGGTTTCCATGCCCAGCGCCCTGCCGCTTCGGATCAAGAGGGAAATCCGGGTCAGACACAAGAAAAGCAACGTGACTGTTCATCTGGCCTGTGTTAGCCGGCATGGATGGTGATAGTGGTGGAAAATGAAGGAGTCCATCGACTTCCTTGTGGCGTACCGCCCGAGAGGACGGCTTCTGTTTCAAAGTGAGACAATTCCTGCGTATTATTCCTTGATCTGTGGGGTGTTGAGACAAGGGCGGAGTTGTCTCCATGTAAAAGAATACTAATACTTCTCCATTGTACAACCGCTGCAGCAGCAACAAGTCACAGTAGGCATTAGTGTCACCATTTGTATTGTGAGAGCACCAGGAAGACCCGAGGCATGCACCAGCATTTACTAATGTCGATGCTGATGATTATAATGGTGACAATGAGCACCACAGCAACAGTAAACCTGAGAGAGATGAGCTTATTTCCCCAATTTAGAGGGAGCTGCAGGAATGAGCACGGTGAGTGACAAGGAAGGAAATACCTTCCAGCCATCGAGGTAGCTAGGAAGCCTCCAATTCTCTCTTGGTGCTTTGCTTAGGGAATTTTTCGTGAACCAGGTAATTTTCCTTCTGTTCCACTTCTTTCCTCCATTCAATGTTCATTCCGGCTGTAGAAAATAGCTCTTCTTTCTGGGAACCGCCTCCTGCCTCTCACACCCACCTTATCTGGGTTAAACCACGAAGGCAGCTGTGTAATCAAGAAGAAGTAGTAAAAGAGATGAAGATGCGAAAATCATCAGTATGGCAAGTGTGCTGTGGTGGGTCAGGAGCGCCGGCTTGTGGAGATAATGGAGCGGAAGAAAATAAGAAAAAGGAGCGCGGACTTGGATTTAGAGCCGTGTCCTAGTTCGCAGATCGGAGCAGGTTCACATGGACCTTGTCATGCTGCTTCGGGTCCAGGCTCCAATGTGGGTCGGTTAGGTGGGGGTCAGCGCCTCTTCGTCTGGCCGGTGCGGGGCAGGAGGTCACAATATATGATGATATTGGCGCCCTTGGTGTGAAATCTGGGATTCCTCGGACCTGCCCCTTGTTCATCTCCATACAGGACGTGCCCTGTAGAAAATGAGACAATTCCTGCAAATCGCTCCTGACGAATGGGATATTGGGAGTGGGCTAGATGGCCCCTGCCCAACGGATCTTCCGGTAAATCTCCCAGTGTGAAACAGCGGAGGCAGGAGTGGGAGTAGTAGGTACCTTATTAAAGTGGCGATACTAGGACGTCCCCCGTCCTGCCCAGCATCCAGTGTGCTGGACACGTTATTTAGCAAACAAAAGCAACCCCAAAAGGCCGGGATCAGCCCATTGCTTTGAAGGGAAACTGTACTTTTGGGAGGTAAAACTGGCCAGGCACAGAGCCGGGTTCCGTGTCTTGGCGGATGACACTGCCTGTTCTTCAAACAACTGACCACAATCAACCCTGTGGCTCCTAATGTAGTTAGGGGCAGAATTTAAAGGCATCAGCGACAGGGAGGGGGTGAGAAACAGGGAATCTGCCGAGGGAAGAAGTAAGACGCTGACGTTGGGTTTTGTCTCTGTCTCAGAGAGGGGAACACGTCCCTTAGCACCGAGACAGCTCAAACACGTGTGACCAGAAGGAAAGCGCCAGTTGCCTGCGGAAAGAGCGGCCAGAGCAAGGCTCAGCATCAAACACGTCCCCGTTGTTTGAGCAGAGCGGAGCCGACTCCGAGTTTCACAAGGAAGGACCCACGCGGGTGCCGGTCTCACAGCCTTTGCTTATTTGATAAACCCAAGCTTGGGCAGTAACTTATTATAATGATTTCTAACACCTGTTAACTCCATAAGATAATAGCTATAAAACAGGATTGTGAATAGCCCTAAAGCCAGCAAATTAGCATAAGACTAGGTATCAAAAGTGCCTGCGGCAGGTGACCAACAGGGAAAAGGAAGAAAAGAGGGAACGAGACGAAAATTGCTGTTCCAAGCCCAAACTCTGGACTCCCGGGGTGAGTGAGGATCCGATCCCGACCAAGGGACCTTCCCCGGTAATCCTTCGGACAGCGTGGATCGGGGACGCCTGACTTCGCTAGAATCACCTGGCCCACACCTGGCATTGGGCGACTGCTGATAAATTACCAACCCATGTCTGTCTATTTGTTGTTTATAACAGCCCAGGGGCTGATATTCTCGCAGTGCCTAGCTGGCCTGTGACAGACTTGTTGTTATTATCTGTTATTATTTACTATTAGCTCTTTAATATTGCATTATCTGCTTATTGCATTTATCTTTCTGTTAACTGTTGTGTGTGTAAGCTATAATAAATTTGCCATTGTTTTACTCCCAACTCTGCCTCCTTGATCCCGAACCAAACAGCCGAGTGGCTAAATTAATATACTCCCAGTGCCCAGCTGGCCTGTGACAGAGGATGGTGCAAGTATCAAGGGTAGAAAAACAGAAAGCATGGTAATTACAAAGAAGAATAACTACTTGGGAAGCTGGATAACATCAGGTGGTAAATGTGATCACGATATAAAATGGAGAGTACGGATGATAAAAGATACATTTCAGAAAGTGGAAAATATATCGACAAATGGTAATTTTGTTATGGGGATGAAGCTAGGAGTTTTGCATTGCTGTGCTACGCCGGTCCCCACGTACGTATCAGGATGCCGGACAATATCGCCAAGTATGGAAAAGAGAATTGAAATAACTGAGATGGGGACATTTTGAAGTAGGTTGGACAAGTCACACCACAAATGAAGATATTCTGCCAAGAGCAGGCTGCAGAAGGAAGAAAAAGTTGGAGTTTCTCGAACAGGTCATATGGAAAGAGGACGTTAACCATTTGGTCACTGAAAGTTGTGTGTGCCCCAAAGAGAAGAGATCTGTGGAAGACCCTGGTCACCACCGTCCTGTTCGGATATGGTACCTAGAGGAGGAGACATCAGATCCTCGTTGTTCATGGAGTCGATCTGCTGGCGGACATTATGGGGAGAATACGTTTATTGCCAGATTTCCCCTTTAACACTGTTTCCCTGTCCATGTAGGCGACAGTCTCTGCTCGTCAGCAATCCCGTTGTCTACCTGGGTTTAGCATTAGCCTGTTCCCATAAGGTTATAAGTCATTTCATTGCTTCCCCTCTGAATCCAGCCTTTTTTCCTAAAAGACCCGACCCGCAGCCCCTCTCCCACCCACCCGCACCCCTTCCCCTGCAACCTCCCCCCTTCACCCCCAAGCGTGTGCTCCTCCCCGGCGCAGGGAGCTCTTGCCTGGGGCAGGCTCGGGCTGTCGCCCCGCGTCTCGCCCTGCGCCAGGGCGCCGGCCCGTCTGTCGGCGGCGACGTGCAGGGCGCCCTCCGGGCGGGGACAGGGACGGTGCCCTGGTAGCCGGACACGATGGACTGGAGGCCGCGGTGCGGGACCTGCCGGTACCCACATGCGGTGTCATCCGTCTTGACTGAGGAGTGGGCGCAGGTGAGGTGGAGCGGAGCTCCCTCCGGCGCCCCGGCCCAGGGCGGCTGCAGGATCTGAGCTCTGCCCGCGGCACCTGGGAAAGACGGACCGAGGAGGGTGGGTGGAGTGGGCAACTGGCTTGAATTTCCTCGCCTATCCCCGCTCCCCAACTCAACACTTGATCAAGCGATAATCGCCATGGAAAGGTTAGGGGAGAACAGACAGGGGCCGCAGACGGACAGACGTGCACAGACAGCCCAAGCACCAGAGGGAAACGGAGGGGCTGTGCCTGGGGCGGCCGGAGGCGGGGGCGGGCGTGGGGCTGGTGCGCAGCGTCAGAGCGGGCGCGGGCAGTGCGCCCCGACTCGCGCGGAGCCGCCGGCAGCTCCAGGACGGAGCCCGGCGGGGCCCATCCCGCGGGGAGGATCTCGGCGTCTCTGCCCCGAGCGGGACTTCGTCTCGGGTCCCCGCGATGAACCAGAGGGAATGAATCTCCCTCGTCTGTCTGCAGCTGCACACCCAGGGCACAGCGGCTGCAGAGGGAGCGGGTTAGCCCGCGGATGTGGGCAGGCGTCAGCTGTCTGCTGCTCCGCTTCTCCGTGCTCGGCTGGACCAGAAAGCTCGTGCTGGGCACCAGTGCCCGTCCCGAGTGTGTGGGCGGGCGGATGCGGGCGGAGACCCGAGACCGGGCTCCCCGGGGACCCGCTCGGGGCTGGAGCGCAGCCTGGGCCGTGCGGGGGCTCCGGCGGCTCCTGCCGGTGAGTCCCGGGACCTGCGGGGAGGGGACCGGCGGCATAAACGCTTCTCCAGCTCCCCCGGGGAGTGGGACTCAGAGTGAAATCGCCACAACTGGGTCCCTCCCCGACCAGCCTTGTGTGAGGACATGGATAAGGACACGAGCGGGCCGACAGAGAAACGGGAGCTGGGCGAGCCAGGGACCACCGACGGCGATGGAGGCTGCGGGCGGTGCGAGAAGAGACGAGGCCGGGCGGCCGGCGGGGCAAGCGGCAGACAACAAGCGCTCGCTGCGCTGTGCGGCGTGGAGACCCCACGGCGGAGGTCAGTGCCGAGGAGGTGGGTGACCCCCCCCCCGCCCAGGGGCCCTGCCGGTACCACTGGAAAGTCAGGTAAGCGCCGGAGTAAGTACAGGCCATGGCGGCGCGGTCCCCCTCGCAGGTCAGCAGCGCCTCGGGGCTCCGGGCCACTTGGGCGCTGCACCAGGACACTGGAGGGGACCAAAGGGCTGCGGTTAGGGAGCCGTGTCCCCCACGCCCGTGTCCATCAGTCCGTCCGTGCTCCCCTCTCTCTCCGGAGCCTCCCTCTGCCCCTCCCCACCCGTTCAATCTCTATCGCCCAGACGTCCCTTCGTGCCTCCGAGATGCGGCCCTGCCTGTGCCTGCGGCCTGTCTGCTCGCCGGGCTCCTCCAGCCGCCCATCGCCCCTTCCCGCTGGCCGCGGCCCCGGCTCTCGCGGATCTCACACGAGGCAGCAGCCGCTCTTCCCCACGGCGCCTCCCTTGCGCGCGAGAAGGGGCGAGGCGCGGGGACCCCGGGCGAGACTCACCGGCGCAGAGCAGGCGGAGCGCGGGCAGCAGCAGCCTCATGGCTCCGGGCTCCGCCCGGGCCTCGTGTGCGCAGCCACCGGGCTATATCCAGCTCACCCAAATTTACACCACCTCAGAACCTGGGTCAATGTTTTAATGCACGTGTTAGTGTCACTGAGCATAACTCTAGGTAACTCAGAGAGAGAGAAGACCACGAGTGTCGATGAAGTCCTTCTGCTCTGAGCTCAGACGAGCTAAGACCCCCCCTTGCTCAACTTTTGTAACCCTTTCTCTGGCTTCCTGTAATCTCCTGTCCTTCTGGAAAACAGGCAAGCTAAAACTGTTATCTGTAGAATGCAAAAGCACCGCTCGGAGAGAGAAGGGAAAAAGGAAAAAGGGAGGAAGAGGGAGGCCAACTAGTGAAAAATCACTGCAGAGAATTGACCAGAGTATAAAAGTACACTGTTGCAGAGCTAAGTGCGCAGGATTTGAGACAATACAGTCTCCCTGCGCCTTTTACTGGAGCTCAAATAAACTCTGTCTACTTCTCCCCCCAGTGTGTTTATCTGGCGCGACGCACACCATGCAACGAACCCACTTGTCGCCTCCCTCGGGCACCTTGTGCCGGCAACAGTTTTTGGCACCCAACGTGGGGCTCGAGGCTAACATTTCGCCTTGCCCGAATCCCTCCTGGGGTCGACGACTTCTAGCAACAACCGACGCCCAGCGCGCACCGGTAGTTTCATCGGAGGCCTCAGCAGAGATGTGGTTTGATCGACCCCGGAGGGCACAACGGTGCAATGCGCTCTAATAGTGGAGAAGCGATCGTGGGCGACGGTGTGAAACCGGTCCCTCGGACAAGGTAGGATAAGCTCAGCAGTCTGAGCATTGCCTGTTAAGACCTGGGGACGCCCAGTGTCTCCCTGTAGGACCTGGGGACGCCCAGTGTCTCCCTAGAGTATGAGGCAGGGACAGAGTATGGTTGGCAGAGCACGGTGTACACCCTTAGAATGCATTCTGACTAATTAGAAACTGTTTAAGTCAGATTTAATGACTAAAAATCATTTTAAAAGGTTCTATACAATGAAATGGCCTCAATATCAACTGGAGGATCAAGAAAGGTAGCCTCCGGAAGGGTCAATTAACTATAATACAATCCTCCAATTACTCCTGTTTTGTCAGTGGACGAGTAAGTAGAATGAACATTTGTATGCGCAATTGTTTATGGCTTTACGAAATAAGACAGATATTTTGCAGAAGTGTAATTTGACTCCGACAGGATCGGTAGTTATCAGTGTTGAGTCTCAGCATTCCCCCGCAACCACTGTAATGCCAGAGTCGGCGTCCCCTTCGGCTTTAACACCTCCACCATATAAAGATCAGATGCCCCCGGTTCCAGAAATTCCTCCCTCAGTGAGATTTTACCCTTTACTTACTGAAACTGTAATAGCCCCGCCTGAAGCAGATGGGCGTGCAGCCCAGACCATGCAAGTATACACCCATGTACCTTTTAATCCGGTAGACCTGGCGGCTTTTAAGGCACAGGCTGGAGAATTTTCAACTAACCTGAGTAAGTTTATCTCTGTCTTTGAGGGGTGTTTAGCTAGTCACAAGCCTGATTGAGACGATTGTAATATCCTTATGCGAACCTTCTTATCTGAAGTAGAGCGGAATCAAGTTATTTCCAAAGCAAGGGAGGAAGCACAGCAGAGGCATGAAAGAGATCCCGTCAATGTTCCTAGTCCGGCAGATGTAGTTCCCCTAGCAGACCCTAGATGGGACCCTAACAACCCTGTAGATCATACCCATCTTACCTCTTACAAAAATAGAAAGGCTTAATGAGTATGTCTGTAGCACAAATCCTGGAGACTGCAAACAGGGCATATACCCTCAGAAAGGAAAAAGAGGAAAAGAGACAAGTTAGAATGCTAGTAGCAGCAGTACAGGCTGGAGTCAGAGAAAGGCCACAAGAAGGTGGGAGAGGCAGAGGTATAAGGGGTCGTGGGCACGGGCGCCCTGGCCCACAAGAAAGACACCTAAGACAGAACCAGTGTGCCTTATGCCAGCAAGAGGGACACTGGAAGAATGACTGCCCAGAGAAAGGGAGAGACTGAACTCCTGTAATGGCAGCGGAAGGACAGGGGTAGGGGTGTCAGGGGAAACGGACCACCGCACCCCCGGAACCCCGAGTAAAAATGCGGGTGGGGAATTCAGAAATTGATTTTTTTGGTAGACTCCGGGGCAGCACGGACCGCTGTAAATCAACCTCTTCAACTTCCCGTAGCGGACTCTCTCACCGTGGTGAGAGCCACGGGAAAAAAAGACTCAGTGCCCAGTGTATGCTCCTGCAGAATGTGCTCTGGGAGACCGGGCTCTTTCTCACAAATTGGTCTACCTTCCAGATTGCCCAACACCCCTGCTAGGACGAGACCTGCTTTGTCGATTAGGTGCATCACTGCATTTTACCCAGGATGAAATAACCCTCACATTCCCCCTTAAAATGCATGGATAATGACCCTCGCGGTTGAACCCTCGGCTATGAACGCTCCCCCGGAGTGGAACCAGTGGGAAGACCAGGTATACCCTTTGGTATGGGCAAGGGGGGTCCCCAGAAAGGCTACACATCAAACCCCCATTAATATCCAACTACTGCCGGGAAAAGGTCCAGTACGAATCAAGCAGTACCCAATCAAAAGGGAAGCCAGAGAGGGACTGCAGGAGACTATAGACCGTTTCCTAAAGTACAGCATACTGCGAGAGTGTCAGTCAGCCTGGAACACTCCTATCTTGCCTGTACTAAAGCCTGATGGCACATATCGACTGGTGCAGGACCTAAAGGCAGTTAATGAACGAGTTAAAACTATTCATCCCCTCGTCCCAAACCCGTATACCTTGCTGGCCTCCATAGGGGGGCAGTATACTCATTTCTCAGTTCTTGATTTGAAAGACGCTTTCTTTACGATTCCAGCTGACCCCCCCTCTCAGGAGAAAAATAAAAAGACAGAAAAGAGTTAAGAAACAACTTTGTTAGACAGTATTAGCCCAGGGATTGAAGAACTCTCCTACCCTTTTCAGCCAGTCCTTAGCTAAAGACTTAGAGAAGTAGAATAATGAGCATGAAGTTCTCTTGTTACAATATGGAAATGATTTATTAATTGCTGCCGTAGATTTAAACTCTTGCCTTAACGCCACTGTAAGCCTCCTGAACTTTATTAGACTTTGAAGATATCGAGTGGCTCGGTACCAGGCTAAGCTTTTAGAGAACCCTGAAGTGACTCTGCAAACCTGCCCCTCCCTTAACCCGGCTACTCTCTTACCTGAAAGAGAAGAACAAGAGCATGATTGTCTAGACATCATAGATGCACAGTACTCCAGCCGTGCAGACCTACAGAATCAGCCACTTCTGAATGCTGATTGTAAGTAGTACACTGATGGCAGTAGCATTGTTGTAGAAGAGCAAAGGAGGGCAAGTGATGCTGTTGTGACCCTCTATGATGTTGTTGAGGCCAAGGGTTTGCCCGCCGGAACATCTGCTCAACTTGCTGAACTGGTGGCCCTGACCCGGGCGCTAGAACTGTCAAAAGGGAAACGGGTCAACATCTATACCGACTCTAGGTATGCTTTTAGAGTACTGCATGCCCATGCTAGCCTACAGAAACAAAGGAGACTGCTGACAGCCCAAGGCTCCCCAGTGAAGTATAGACCCCAAATTCTCCGACTCCTGGAAGCTGTTCAACTTCCCTCGGCAGTGGCAGTAATGCACTGTAAGGTGCATCAGAAAGAAGATCAAGACGTAGCCAGGAGTAACGCCCGAGCGGACAGAGAAGCTAAAAATGCTGCCACCCTGAAGACACCGAGACCTGCTGACACCCACATGCATGCCCTCATTCCATCAGTGGGGGAGCTCCCAGATCCCCAGTACTCGTACAAATCAGACCCTCAAGCGTCATCTATCAAAGATCTGCCAGGAGGCCTCTCTGCGATAGCCCAATGCTTTGCCCCTTGCTCTGCTTCGTATCCGTGCCCTCCCCAAGGGAAAATTAAGGCTTAGCCCCTTTGAAATTATGTTTGGAAGGGCATGGCTTATGAACGGGACGCCAGTTCTAGCAAAAGAGTGGAAAATAAGATGTAATATTTTGTCACAGTACATGTGCTCTCTGTCTGCTGTTCTTTCTTCTCTCCATAGGTACACTAAAGACTTGCAGCCTCTTCGGCTGGATGCTCCAGTCCACTCGTTACAGCCGGGGAATTCCTTACTCGTTCATACCTGGAAGGATGAGCCCCTCCAAGAGAAGTGGAAAGGACCTTACACTGTCCTACTAGTTTCCCACACAGCGGCAAAAGTCGACGGACACAAGAACTGGATTCATCACGAGACAGATTTGGCATAATCTTTCTCCCGTCGTATGGAGTGGGCCGGTTAGCCAAGCTGTATCGTCAACTTTCTGCGTTTCTTACAAAATTTGCCAATGACACTTTAGCTATTGAAAAGAGCCTTAACTCCGAGATTTATCAACTTCGTTTATTATCTCTTCAAAACCGTCAAGCTCTAGATTATGTTTTAGCATCTCGGGAAAGTATGTGCTCTAATTAAGAACGAATGTTGTACTTATATCCCAAAAAATTCCCAAGATATTAACAAACACATTTTGTCAGCTAAACAGGCTTTTGAGCAGTAGAAAAGTCAAGAACGTGAACCCACTGTTTTTGATTCTCTCTGGAGCTAGTTGCCCAACCTCAGAGGCCTAGGAATGGGCATCCTTCACCTCCTGGTCACCGGTGTTGTGTTGTGTTTAATTACCCTCCTCTTATTTGCGTGCTGTAATGCCCTCCTGCGCAAAGTCTGTGCATCCCCCTCCCCGAGCGCTTCACTATGCCCCTGCATTGAAGATCCCAATCCTCAAACACTCAATCACTTTTTATCTTCAGAATATGAGAAAACTCAGCCAAAACTTTGTTGAGTATTCTCAAAGAAGAGAGTTGTTAGTGTCACTGGGCATAACCCTAGGTAACTCAGAGAGATAGAAGACCACGAGTGTCGATGAAGTCCTTCTGCTCTGAGCTCAGACGAGCCAAGACCCCCCCTTGCCCAACCTTTGTAACCCTTTCTCTGGCTTCCTGTAATCTCCTGTCCTTCTGGAAAACAGGCAAGCTAAAACTGTTATCTGTAGAATGCAAGAGCACCGCTGGGAGAGAGAAGGAAAAAAGGAAAGGGGAGGAAGAGGGAGGCCAACTAGTGAAAAATCACTGCAGAGAATTGACCAGAGTATAAAAGTACACTGTTGCAGAGCTAAGTGCGCAGGATTTGAGACAATACAGTCTCCCTGCGCCTTTTACTTGAGCTCAGATAAACTCTGTCTACTTCTCCCCCCAGTGTGTTTATTTGGCGCGACGCACACCGGGCAACGAACCCAATTGTTGCCTCCCTCGGGCACCTTGTGGCGGCAACACATGGATGGCTTGAAGCCAGGCAATATCCTGAGCCTATTTGTTCTCACGTCTCTTCTCTCTCTATTTAGACTTGCATTTTGTAAGGCCAGTTGTTGTACATCGCAAAACATGCTCCTCATCTCACAACAATAGAATTAAGCACTCTGAATGGAGAGAGAGGAATAAAGTCCCTGGCAGTGGGAAGATTTGCCTTTTCTTTACACCTCCTGTAAATTACCCATGCTTCCATTGGATGTAGGGTGGGGGGGTGGAGATCAGATTTCCATCTTCTATAAATTAGGCTGGCTCTGTTGGCATCAATGGACTAGATGCCCAGCTAGTATAAATGTACATCAGTGCAGTGAAGCCAGTCAGGCCGAAGTCCCCTCCCCACCCACACTGCTTTGGCGCACAAGTACAGCAAGGACACGACAAAACTTCGCACTCAGCTGGCAGAAATTGTTGTCTGGACTACTGTGCCGGGACTGGGACTGAGAAGTTTCCGCAGAGATCAGAAGAGCAGGAGTCTCCGAAACCGGGAGCCGATTAGACTGTCAGGCGGACAAGGAGAGACTTTGCCTCCGCACCGCAGGTGAGGAGCCGCCTTCGCCGGAAGTGGGGGCAGGGAGGCAGCGGCACGGGGGGACTTCTCTGAGCCCCGTGATCCCCAGCGCCGCCCTGCAGACAGACGCCTCCTCGCTGTCCCTGGAAACACCCCGGGGATACCAACGCTGCCGAGCATTGCCCACCGGAGTACCCCTGCTTGCCTTCAGCAGATTTGCCGGCTCTCAGGGCAGGCGGGGGGCTCGGCCGGTGTCGACGGCAGCAGGAGAGACACGGGGTGGTGGAAGTGGCGGTGTCACGTTGCAGGGTGAAGTTACCGCGGTTCCTCTGGGACTGTCACTGCCCGGCGAGACGGGACCAGGGAATCGCTCTCAACCAGGTCGTACAGAGGAAGGAAGGGACAAGGAATCCCCCTCGCCCCCCTCGCCCCCTTCCCCTTTTCTCCTTTTCTTGTTCCCTGGCACCCAGCGAAGTCTGTGGCTCTAAGCGCAGCGGCTCTGCAAACTAGTCTGCATTTTTTGCAAGTTTTGTTTCTGTAACAAAGGAAAATAGTTCTTCAGTCCAAAATCTTATAGTGAGGTTTGCGTTTCCCCTTCAGAGCTTCTGCTTTCCTTAATCACTATGGTAGCATTACGCCGAAGTCGCCCGCCCGACTCTCTTGGGCTTCTTTGAAAATCCTAACCTGTAATCCAAGGATCTTCGTGGTTGTGGAGAGACACATGGGAGAGACACGCGGAGATTCAGTCTGTTAGTGGCAGCTCTTGGGTCAAGGAGAGCGCGCTCACCTGCACGGACATGCGTGGCCTTTTATCAACGCTAAATGTGGCTCGTTTGATAGGGAAAGCTGAACCATAACTTTGCTGGTATTTTTTCCTTCCCAGTTTTAGGGAGGAGATGAGAACGGGTGACCTTAATGGTCCCTTTCGACATTAAACTCTGGGTTTCCATCTGATTGCCCCTTGTCCGCAGAAAGGATATTCCCTGTACACAGTGAGATAAACACTGCCAGTCACTCCGGGCACTGGTAAAACGGCCAGATTACGACTTCCTTTTTTCAAAACCTCCTTCCAGGAAATCTCTCTGTTAACAGCGTCCACAGGACATCTGCGTCCATAGCAGCGGTAAGGGAGTAGCTTGTGCGTCGTTCAGCGGTTCTCAGCCAGGTGGCACGGCACCCTGAGGTGTCTTGCGAGCCTTTCAAGGGTGGCACGGGGTGTCACATAATGTTAGTACTGTTAGATGTGTAAAGAAGATACAAAAATTGAACTCAGACTTATCAAAAGGGAATTCATATAGCAAAAGCTGTTCTAACCTGTTGCGGGCAGTGTGAGTCGTTTGCACCGAACTAGCTAGTCTAGTATCTTATTGTATTAAAAAAAAGAGAGAGAGAGTGAAACCCAAGAGGTGTCATCGGCTGAAGGTGTCTTCAGCCTAACGAGCGCTGCCTGGCATCTATACGGAGGTGTCTTGAGTCTACAAAGCTTGATAACCACTGATCAATCTGGATTGAAGACCCGAGTCTGAGGCTAAGATTTTTTTCCATAGGAGAAACCAAAAGGGGAAGGACGGGCTGTGCTGCTTGGAGAAAAGCAAGAGAACAAGGCGGATTTCCTGCTCTCCCCGCCCTGCTGGCTCTCCTGCCTGGGACACCGCCCTTGTCTCGCCAGGGACGCTCTGTGAGGAGGGGTGCGGGGGGGGGGGGGGGGAGGGGAGGGCTTCTCACGTCACCGCTCCCACGTTGGGCAAATTCTGCAGCCGCTGCCTTGGACACCGAGCCACGACCTCCAGCCTCGGGCACCTAAAGAAAGAGAGACATGCCTGCTAGATTTGTCACTGGCACATAGGTGCCTATTTTCTTTTCTCAGCAATGAGTGGTGGGAACACCGGGCACCTTGCACCCTCTGGCCAGGTCTGACTTGCTCGGGGGGCCCCGGGAACCCGTGGGGGAGCAGGGGGCTGGACCTTGCAAACTGCGGCTCCGCAAACAGCGAAGCCGGTGGGAGGCGGTCCGCAGAAAGGGCGGAGGTGCTGCGGGCTGCCATGTCGAGTAGCGCTGCCGCCCGCTGTGACCTGGGAGAGACTATCGGCGGGCTGCGGCTTGTGCGGGGATTGACATCGCTTCGCAAAACCTCCCTCCCCAAATGTGCAGCAAAGGAGGGCTTGTGCACAGCTCTTCCGTGTGATCCTCTCGCGGTGCCTCCCGCAAGGCGCAGTGACGAACCGCGGCATCTGCCCGCTCCGCGGCGCTGACGAGTAACTCTGCGGAGGTGTCATCGGCCTGAGACGAAAACCTCTCCCGGGCCAAGTCTGCAGCAGAACTGGCCGAGCTGGCTTTGGGGGTTTCTTCTCTCAGTAGGAGACAGGTCATCAGGAGCGAGAAGGGCCTTCCGGAGACCACGGGAAGGCCCGTTACCGGGGCCTGGGTGCCAATAACACTGCGCAGATCCCAACGCGTCTGCGTTGTTCAGGCGGACCCGGCTCCACGCGGGGTCTCACGAGGAAGGGCCAAGTGGCCTCGCGGGTCTTTGGGGGGATGCTGCAAACCGGGCCAGGCTCCTGCCTCCGCACATGCGCGGCGGGAAGGGGCGGGGGGGGGGCGGGGGGCGGGAACAGCTCCTCTCGCTTGCCTTGAAATCCCCGCTGGTAACACGGGTCCGGCAGCTCTCGGGAAAGGGCCGGAGCCACCTCTCGTCTCAGCTGAGCACCGGGGGACAGCGAGATGCAGCACAGCCCGGGGCGCAGTGTAGGTCAGGACAGTCCTCGCAGATTGAAAGGTCCTCAAAGAAATAATGCTCCTCCTTTTTGCTTCAGGAAGGTCCCGCGAGCTGTGGCGGTGGGATCTGCTCTTTCTGTGTTTCTCCCCTGCCGGAACAGCCCTCCCCATGGCCGTGCGGTCCCGAGGCCGGGTCGGAGGTCGTGTCAAGGACTGGGGGAGGTAAGGGCAAGGACTCGTGTCAAGGACGGGGAGAAGTAAAGGCAAGGTCTCGTGTCAAGGACTGGGGGAGGTAAGGAACCTTTCTGTAGGGACGCTGTTTTCATGCAACGAGAAATCACGCATGTTGAAAGTCTTTTGTAGCTTTAGGTCAACACGGAGAGGCGGGTTTAACTAGATTTTCTCCCGGTGAAATCCTACGTGTCTCCCAACCTCCTGAACCATCCTGCGTGAAACTCTCGGAATCGTGGCTCTGCGTCCGTCCCCCGAGGGGAAATACTGTTCTGTGATGGCCGGAACCAGAAAGGTCAAACGGGCAGCTCTAACCAGAAAGATTTGCTTTCGGAGATGTCTGCGAAGTGGCTGATGAAGCAGTTCCCTGTCTGTCTGAAAAACGATTTATGTAGAGCTTTTTGTATTAATCTCCAGACAGCATGAACTTTAAAAAGCAGAACTGAAAATTATAATCACAGACATAGCTGATTTATAAAATGTTGATTAGAAACAGTAAAAAACTAACCAATGTAATCACAAGATATAATTAACATAGTGGGTTGAATTTAGGTGGGGACATGTTAACCTCAGACCCCAAAGTGATGCGGTGTGATTCGCTTATTGGGTAAACCCACGCTTGGGCAGTGACTTATTGTGATGTTTTCTAACACCTTTTAACCCCATAAGATAACAATTATAAAGTAACACTATGAATGGCTATATAACCAAAAATTAGCATAAATAGGATATACAAGCACACGCAGGTCAAAATAACCCTCGGGAAGGACGGAACGGAAGGGTCACTGCTGTTGCATACCCATTCCCGGGCCTCTCTGACTCCCTGTGAGAGCGAAGCCCAGACCCTGACTGAGGTGCTTCCGCCGATCTTTCCTTCCGACTGCCTAGTTCAGAGACCTCTGACGTCGCTGAATCAGCTTGACGTGCATCTTTAACTGAAGGACTATCGATAAATTACTAATCATGTGGGAACTCTTGGTTAATTTCTTTGTCTGTTTTATTGTCACTGTTAATTTTAATCTGTATTGTTATGTTGTCTGTTTATTAGCTTAACCTTTTTACGAACTGTCATATGTGCAAACTATATTTTTGTTGTTATAAGTAAAATTTTTTTTTATAAGTAAAACTTGTCTTTATTTTCCCTCCCAACATCACCTCTTCGATCCCGAACCAAAATAGCCCAGTGGCTAATAAAGTTGGAGTGCCCAGTCAGTCTGCAACTAAATTGATATACTCACAGTGCCCAGCTGGCCTGTGACACTGTTCCCAAGTGAGATGATTCCTGTGGGGGCCACGAGAGGGCTGGGATTTCACGTGTTTTGTTAGAAATGCAAACCTAGAGAGAAAGCGGCTCTTCTACCAGCTATCCCCACGCAGGAGCGCTCCTGTGCCGATGTGGTCGGGAAGGTTAGTTCAGGAGGCCTCGTGCTGTGCGCCCGTGGAAACACGCTCTCGCCTTGGCTCCCCCAGAAGCTGTAAAATATCTTTGGGTCCCAAGTTCGAGGGAGGAGTTTGTTACTGGTCTTGTGGCTCCTGTCTGCGTTGTTCTGGGCGTGGTGGTGCCCAGACCACTGGCACAGTCAGAAACCTGCAGCCCCGTGCGCCCCCGCCCCCCCCCCCCGTGCGGGCAGGGAGGGCTTGTGTGCGGGTCTCCGGTGTGACTGTCCCGCTGTGCGAGCCGCAGGGCGCAGTGGTACACCGCGGTGTCTTCCCCCTCCAGGGCGGTGATGTTCAAGACCGTGGTGCTGTCATGGGTGTGGGAAGCAAACCGCACCTTGGCGAGCTCCGCAGTGTCGCTGGACGGACCGAGCTCCTTCGTCCCCTGTACAGCATATACTGCGGGGCTCGGGCCCGATGCCGGCGGTACCAGTACACGTAGTAACCAGCGCTGTAGGTGGTGGTGTAGAAACAGCGGAGCGTCACCGTGTTTCCTTCTGCTGCAGTCACCTGAGTTTTTTCGGGTTGGATCCAATCGCCCTGCACCTCGCCTGCCAAGCAATCAATCACACCAGAGATAAAGGGTGAGCGTCTGGTCTTCGGAGCCCGGACGTGCTGGGCTCTTCGCAGACGGGCAGACAGGGCGCAGGGGAAACAAGGGAAGGCTGCACAGACACAGAGACAGATGGGGAAGGAGCAGGGATGAAGGTGCAGTTGCTGGCTCAGACAGGAAGTGGGCAGGGAAGTTCATTAGCGGTGACCTCAGTTGTGCGGACAGAGGAAGGAACCCGTTACCCGGATACAGCGCCAGTGCGGCAATGCCAAGGACCCAGCACGTCTCCGTTGTTTAAGGAAAGCGGCCCCGCTTGCAAGCTGCGCAGGAAAAACCAGCAATGAAGTAGCAGGTGCTTGGCGGATTGGTACAAGGCGGCCTGCTGTACCGCAGAAATGATGCGGGGGGAGAGCCGGCCGCCCCCGCCCACAGAGGGGGCTGCGAGGTGGGGTTTTGCTCCGAGCTCGCCCTGGTTCCCCTCCCCACCCTCCCCGGACCGGCGGAGTCTTGCATTTCACCCCCGCCTTAAACAACGTAGAGGTGCTGTGACTGTGACTGATTGTCAGCCGGGGAATGTGTGGACATGGGGAGGGGGGCTGTGGGGAGACACACGGAGGGGCTTGCACAGGTGGCGAGGACACGGCGTTGTGGATTTCGGTGCAGTCCCATCACTTGCGAGCTCAGATCTAGGGGCCGAGCCCAGATTTTCATTGGGAAATAAAGTATATGTAAACTCAGCCCCGTGTCCTTTTACCCCATTTTTACTTTCAAGAACTTGCCACTTCGGAGGTCTTGTTAGTGCCCGTGGATGTGTTCGCCTTACTGCGGACAGCTGCTCTCCTGCAAAGAGCGCAGGTTCCTTCGTGTCCTAACGCAGCCCCGTGAAGGTCGACAGCGGTGGTGCTCAACTTGGACTCGAGGCATCCCTCCAGAAACTCGAGACATGCCTCAGGAAACGTCAGCTCTTCCTTTTCTCTTGTGGTTTTTTCACTACAGAAAAATAGGCGAACACATCTTTTGTAGGAAAGAACTCAGGAAAGCCGTAAGGGGTCACAATGAGTTTGACACTGGAGATTCCTATTTGAAATCTCTGGGTTGAACTTCTAAATAACTTGGCACTGCCCGTGTGTGTTATACACATGGACATGGTGCACTTTAACTATGTAGAGGGTACCTGGCCAGTGGGTGTGTTGATGTGCGTGTGCCCACATGAAGACTACACCTCTACAGTACCCTTGCGAGGAAGATGCTGTGTTATGTGAAGGTGGCTGGGCTGATACCCTGCAAATGTTTTTCTTTATTCGAAAAGGAGCGATTTTGCTCCCATCCCAAATTAACAACTAGATGACTTGGTATATATAAAGAAGAGACAATCCTCAAGAGTCCTTCTGAGTTTATGATGTACTAGAGCTATGTCCGATTCCCAGCTTCAAAAAAAAGGGGGGGGGGGAGTTTCCCATATCTTCCCAAGGAACAGCTGCTTAATTTATATAATTTCTAGTACTCATGGCAGTAATCAATATTCGCTTGTAGACAAGCGGTTATACAATATATAGGGGATTTTCTAGCGCTTGCATAGAGACCAGAGCGACGGGCTGTGGTGCATGGGTGGGAGGCTGGGTGCTCTTCAAACGTTTCTTCCCTGAAGGGCCAAATGACACAGGCACAGGTCCGAAATCTGCACTGTCGCCGCGCGCGACACTCGCACCCTGCTGGGGGCAGACGCTTGTGGGGCCCAGAGACATGCCGGCTGGAGGAGGAGGAAAGAGAGCCCGTTGCGATTCCCCTCCCTCCTTTACCCGGAGCTCACAGGGGCCTTTCGTGCGTTTGAGCCAGTCCCTCTTCCGATCTCCCCGACGCTCCCCAAAGTCTTCTCCAGTTTCACTCTAGAGAAAAATGATCTTTTCTGCGTCACTTCCGGAAGCAGGTTGCTGATCTGAAGCTGCTGAAGATTTCCTGACTCACCGAAATGAGCAGGGATCAGGCCCAGGCGCTGGGATTCCCCAAAGGAAAGAGTACGGTGCCTAGACCCTGTTGTGTGCCAATGAGATCGGTGCCTCTCCGTGCTCTGCGTCCTCTGGGAGGGGTCTGGGAACTCCCCGTCTATCAATAATCTGCACTGCAATTTGGTCTTTTGGGGAGAAACCCGGCTGGGTCAGACAGACACGGCTCTGCCTTGAGCAGGGCGCTGTAACAGGCGAGCTCCGGGTCTTCCTCCCCACGTCGTTTGTCTGCGTTTTCGTAAGGCTGAGATCGAGTTCCCAATTGCACATGCACCTTCGGGGCTGAATGAGACTTTATGACGCGTCTTGGGACTGCGTGAGGCCAGCCTCGAGTGCCTACATTTGGAGGTGGAGGTGATTAGGAGACTCCCTTGGATTTCCAGGGTTACAGAGATTAGTCAAAGAGTAATGGCCACTTGGCCCACATTTACCCAGTGCAGCTCCACTGCATTGGGCTGAGTCTGAGCTGATGGGCATGAAAAGGAGGGAAGCTTCTGCCTCTAAATCTCCTGGCGTTTCCTAAGGACTTGAGGGCAACTATACACCGAGCCCAGGGTCATGTTTCACTGGGATTCCAGCACCCCGCTCTCTTTTACATTTCTCTGCCGGTCCTTGCCTGCACCCACAGCAGCCACTCACAGATTGTCCATTAAGAAAATATCTTTATGGACATCGAGACCGACCTCCACCATAGCAGAAGCCAGTGAACATCATCCAGTGATCCCTAACACAGGGGACAGATTTCAGATGAGCTGCTACAGCACACGATGAGGCACCTATTCCTCCTCGACTAACCAAGCGAGGGGAAATCGCAGGATGCCATTTTCCAGCGGGTGCTTACTTCAACTGGTCACCATTTGTGGCTGTTTCTCAATCCCAATTCACCCATTTCAACCTTCCAGGTGCAGAAGAGTCCCCTTCTTTCTCCTCTCTCCTCCTCCTGCCAGCTTTCGGGGAACAATCCTGCTGTCAGCTTTTCCCAGAAATGTGCTAGAGGTTTCCCGTTCCAGGAAGCCAGGTGCAAGGGGCCCCGTCCCATTTGAAAACCACCTTTCACTCTCCCCACTTCCCTCTCCTGGCTCGGGGTTTCCTGACATCAGCAGCAGGAGTCAGGTTCCCACGCCGGGAGGCAGCTTCAGGTTTTTGTACAGGGCTCCCCGTCGGTTTTATCATCGTGTCTCTCCTGAAAGCGCAGAAGTACGTGGCGGAGTCACTCGGCTGAAGGTCGGAGATGCTCAGGGGCAAGGAGCGTTGGCGCTCCTGGAAATCAACAGTGAACCTCGGCCCTGCCGCACTTCTCTTTGAGCCTCCAGCAGACCGCCACAGAAGCAACACCAGGCTGCCTCCGGGGCTCTGCTTGTACCAGTACAAAACATAATCGGTCTCCCCAGTCTCGTAGGTGCAGTCCAGGGTCACAGCCCCGCGCTCCACCCCGGACGCATCTTCCTGCCGCTGAGTGACTTTATCTTCCAGGCTGGAGCCTGCTGTAAAGAAGGGGGAAAAGAAGTCTGCTGCTGAGGTTGCCTCTGCGATAAGTTATTCAGGGTCCCTCGCTAATCTTCCAGTAACTAGCTTCGTCCCCATCATGTCACAGCTGGAAGTGCCTTTTGTAACCGGGTCCTGATCCCCTTGTCTTCTCAGTGCCACGCCAGGGACCATAACATGTTTAACATTGATAAGGGACCTTACATCCAGCCGGCTGCCGCTGCCCCTATTTTCGGTACATGGGCCCCAGCTGCCAGTGACCAATTCTCATTTCAGATCCTGGTTTCCAAGATCATGTTGACTCGGGTCCAGTTAATCCCCAGTGATTCCCCTTGCCCCGTTTGCCTGGGGAAACACCGAGACTAGGACCAAGTGTGGCCCCAGGCCTGGGAATCGCCTCGCTCCTTTCTGCTCATGCGCTCCCAGTCCCCCGCGTGTCTACCAGGGGTGTCGGAGCCGCAGGCTGAGATGATCTCAAGGGCGGCGGGAAGACGTGGTGCTTGCACTCCTCAGTGTCAGCTCCCAGCCCATTTCACCCGGGCTCCCCTCCCTTCTGCCCCTTCGGGAGCTCGTGAAGGAGTGTCCCGCGGGAGGGTGAGCACTTACCCAGCAGCAGTGAGGCTGTCACCGCCCAGAGGAGTCGGGGCTGTATCTCCATTGTGGAAACAGGTCCTGCGCCCCTCGGTCCTTCTCTCGGCCCAGCAGACCCGCCCCAGGGTGTTGCCAGGACTCAGGCAGGCTGCGTGTCCTTGCAGCGCCCCCGAAGCGCCTGCGGTGAATTCGCTGCTTCGGTACAAACGGGCTGGAGAGTGGGGCCAAACCCTCTCGCGGCATTAACGCTGGCGGGATCCCCCCCTCCCTCGTTGGAGAAGCCCCGCCCACCGGGACATTCCGGTCACAGGCGAGATCCCCCGCCCCTCCCCGCCCCCACTTCCGTTCCCGGTAGCACAGCGCCCCCCAGCCTCGCCCTGGGGCAGGGCCGGCCGGACCTGGCGGCAGTGGGAGTCTCCCCGCGCCCGGGCCCTGCACCCTGCTCCCTGCAGTGCGGAGCCGCCTCCCGCCCCCCTGGGGTGCAGAGCTCAGGGCAGATCTCGAGGGAACAGCGCCCCCCTGTCACCCACGCCAGCCCGTGGGGTACGTGTTGCCACTCCACACCTGTTCCACTCCACTTAGCCTGGAGCATCTGCCAGGATCCTGCACTGAACGACTGCCGGGTCTGCACCACCCCGCGGTCCTGGGCTCCCACCTCTGAAGAGGCACTTCCCGTGGCCCGACGGATAGGAGAGCCTGGCCACCCACAGAGCTCCTCCTCGCACAAGGAAACGTAACCCGGGGCTGGGTCCCATCCATGTGAAAGGCACCTTGTGTCTTAGTGGGACTGGTGACAAAAGCACGAACAGACCGAGCTGTTCAACATTGCCTTTCACTCCAGGCAAGTGTGAGCTGAGGGTGCTGTGCTGAGCCCGGGCTTGCTGACCAGGGATGTTAAGGCACAAAGGACCTCCCTGGACAGCAAGTCTTTCCTGGTCAGTATAAACACTGGCCAGGGTTTGTGGGAAAGTCATCTGGGCTGTTATCAAGAGGCAATAGAGAGACACAAGGTTTCACTTCCTCAGGTCTGGTCAGAAGACCCGGGCTCAGCACAGCACCCTCAGCTCGCAGTTGCCTGGAGTCAGCTTCCAGCCTGCAGTGGGCTCTGAGGCTTGGGACCATGATCCACAGCTGGTAACCGCAGAGCCTCCATTCCACTACCCCACAGCGTTTCCTGTCCCCTGGTCACACGGCGGTTTGGGGAGGGCAATCCAGGGTCCCTGGAAGGTGGCAGTGCTTCCCTGTGCTGCAGGGAAAATGGCGAGGACACCACTGGCCTGCACTCATAGCCATGCCTGTGGGCCCCAGGGCCTTGTGTCTCCAGGGTCTGTATGTCTGCTCTGGTGAGTGTGTCTGTGTGGGCGGGAACTGCGGGGACATCATTGTCCTTTCAACACTGCATCAGGCCAGTATTAGATGTCACAGGCAGCTGCAGGTGGCAATGGGGCATCCACAGACAGGCTGGGGGAAGTCGGAGTCCAAGAGCAGTTGAAAAGGTGCTCAGATCACTGGTTCCAGGGCTCTCTTCCCCCAGGACACGGTGGAGGTGGGGGGAATGTAGCAGGGAGAGAGGGGGTAGTGCTGGATGTGAGTGATGCTTTGGGAACCCGTCTCAGTCTGAAGAACTGTCCCGTGCTTCCTGAGTACCTCAGTTCACTTTCCCAGTAATGCAGCCACTTCTGTTTCTCTTCCTCACATGTGGGCTCTGTGAGGGGCAATGAGGCCCGGAGAACGGTCAGATTTTCATGGTAGGAATGTGCAAGAGTTTCATGGGACAAACCCAGGGATGAGGCAGAGGCCTAACTCCTTTGGACCACTTCAACATCCTCAGCTCACTCCCCTAGAGATCATCACATGTGCCTTCCCTCTTTCCATCTCAGTCTTCAGGCTTCCCAACATGAGAGTCTCCAAAAGATGAAGAGAGCCTGGCAGAACTACTCAGGACTGTACGCACCTTTTCCGGCAACAAATGGAGAATACCAGCCTATAATTTCCAGACAAGACATGATGTTGTCTCTGAGGAAAAAGGAAGCACCAAATCAGGTATTTTCCCACTTAGGATTCACATCCTGACATCATTGCATTGGAGGTGGAAATGGGAATCCCCTCGACTGCAGCACCCCACAACAAAAAACAACAAAAAAACAAAAACCAGTATTAGGACTGTTTGAAACATTTTTCCTTTTATTTCCTCAGTTTTGACATTTCCAACAAGCTCATAAAATGGACCTTCAAAATTTGGGGGAGAGGGAGCGCAGAGGGAGAGAGGGGAGGCTATGGTAGGATGGACACATCCTAACTGCGCATCACTGAAATCACCCAAAATTTCTGCTTATTTAGTTCTCTGCTGAATCCTCCCCCGGGTGCTGCAGACAACTCTGATGTCTGTTCATTCAGCTACTCTAAGGTAGGGAGAGTTTTTCTACAGATCTCCTCTACGACTGTTTCAGGGTAACCCACTCAGAGGCTTGTAATGCAAGGTGGTATCTGCCCGATCCAGCGTGGTGATGTTGAGCACAGTCGTGCTGTTGTCAGCCTGGGAAGAAAAGTGTTTCTGGGAGAAGCCCATGGTGTAACGGACAGAGCTGAATGACCTGGCTCCACTCCCCAGCCAGGGCCTGTGTCGGATACTGCCGGTACCAGGGGAGAGAGATAAAATTTTGGCTGGTGTTATGGAAACAAAGGATAGTCATGGAGGATCATTCTTCCCGGGACACATGGGTTTCCACAAGCGGGAGCAGGTCGCCCTGCACTTCCTGCAGCATGACCATCAGCCCAAAGACTGTTTGCAGTGCTGGCAGCTCCAGGGAAAGAAGCCTGGGGGCACTGCAGGGTGAAAGGCCCCATGGGAAAACTCTGACTCCAGAGGTGCCCAACACTGATGGGTGGGGAGGAGAATGGGTTGGGATCACAGGTCAG
>NW_028324460.1:0-33172 GCF_052110815.1 Crocodylus siamensis | reverse complement strand
CCATTCAGCTTGCCTGGGGTTGAGCTGGGCTCCAAAAGTCCCCCTAGGCATGCCTTGGGGTTGACCTGGTGTCCGGACATGCTGCAGCCCTGGGCTTCACTACCAAAAAGCCACCGGGAGTGCAGACGCAGGACCCTCACAACTGCCAGAGCCTTAAGCCTCCATCAAGTGCCCCCCACCCGGGCTCAAGCCTCCAAGGAGTGCCCCCACACCTGGGCCACGCCCCATTCGCTTGCCTGGGGTAGAGCTGGTGCGCTGCAAGGCCCCATTCGCTTCCCTGGGGGTTGACCTGGAGGCTGCAAGGCCCCATTCGCTTGCCTGGGGTTGACCTGGGCTCCAAAAGACCCCCTAGGCATGCCTGGGGTTGTCCTGGTGCCAGGACTTGCTGCCACCCTTCACTTCACTCCAAAAAACCACCGGAAGTGCGGACGCAGGACCCGCACAACCACCAGGGCCTTAAGCCTCCATCAAGTGCCCCCCCCACCCGGGCTTAAGCCTCCAACAAGTGCCCCCCGCACCTCGGCCAGGCCCCATTCGCTTGCCTGGGGTTGACCTGCTGTCTGCAAGGCCCCATTCGCTTACCTGGGGTTGACCTGCTGCCTGAAAGTACCCATTCGCTTACCTGGGTATGCCTTGGTGCCTGCTAGACCCCATGAGCTTGCCGGGGGTTGACCTGGTGCTGCAAGGCCCCATTCGCTTGCCTGGGGTTGACCTGGGCTCCAAAAGTCCCCCTAGGCATGCCTGGGGTTGTCCTGGTGCCCGGACATGCTGCTGCCCTGGGCTTCACTCCCAAAAAAACACCAGAAGTGCGGACGCAGGACCCGCACAACTGCCAGGGCCTTAAACCTCCATCAAGTGCCCCCCGAGCCAGGCTCAAGCCTCCAAGGAGTGCCCCCCACACCTGGCCCAGGCCCCATTCAGTAGCCTGGGGTTGACCTGGTGCCTCTAGGGCCCCATAGGCTAGGAGGGGGTTCACCTGGTGGCTGCAAGGCTCCACTAGCTTGCACTGTGGTTGACCTGGGCTCCAAAAGTCCCCCTAGGCATGGCTGGGGTTGTCCTGGTGCCCGGACTTGCTGCCACCCTTGACTTCACTCCCGAAAAACCACCGGGAGTGCGGACGCAGGACCCGCACAACCGCCAGGGCCCTTAAGCCTCCATCAAGTGCCCCCCCCACCCCAGCTTAAGCCTCCAAAAAGTGCCCCCCCCCACGTGGGCCAGGCCCATTCGCTCGCATAGGGTTGAGCTGGTGGCTGCAAGGTCCCATTCGCTTGCGTGGGGTTGACCTGGGCTCCAAAAGTCCCCCTAGGCATGCCTGGGGTGACCTGGTGCCTGGACATGCTGCCGCCCTGGGCTTCACTCCCAAAAAAACACCAGAAGTGCGGACGCAGGACCCGGACAACTGCCAGGACCTTAAGCCTCCATCAAGTGCCCCCCCACGAGGGTTAAGCCTCCAAAAAGTGCCCCCCCGCACCTGGGCCAGGCCCAATTCGCTTGCACTGGGTTGACCTGGTGTCTGCAGGGCCCCATTCGCTTGCCTGGGGTTGACATGTGCTCCAAAAGTCCCCCTAGGCATGCCTGGGGTTGACCTGGTGCCTGGACATGCTGCCGCCCTGGGCTTCACTCCCACAAAAACACCAGAGGTGCGGAAGCAGGACCCGCAAAACCTCCAGGGCCTAAAGCCTCCATCAAGTGCCCCGCCACCCTGGCTTAAGCCTCCAAGGAGTGCCCCCGCCACCTGGCCCAGGCCCCATTCAGTTGCCTAGGGTTGAGCTGGTGGCTGCAAGGCCCCATTCGCTTACCTGGGTTTGATCTGGAGGCTGCAAGCCCCCATTCGCTTGCCTGGGGTTGACCTGGGCTTCAAAAGACCCCCTAGGCATACCTGGGGTTGACCTGGTGCCCAGACATGCTGCCGCCCTGGGCTTCACTCCCAAAAAACCACCGGGAGTGCGGACGCAGGACCCGCACAACCACCAGGGCATTAAGCCTCCATCAAGGGCCCCCCACCCGGGCTCAAGCCTCCAAGGAGTGCCCCCCCACACCTGGCCCAGGCCCCATTCGCTTGCCTGGGGTTCACCTGGTGCGTGCAGGGCCGCATAGGCTTGCAGGGGGTTCACCTGGTGGCTGCAAGGCCCCATTCGCTTGCCTGGGGTTGACCTGGGCTCCAAAAGTCCCCCTAGGCATGCCTGGGGTTGTCCTGGTGCCAGGACTTGCTGCCACCCTTCACTTCACTCCCAAAAAACCACCGGGAGTGCGGACGCAGGACCCGCACAACCGCCAGGGCCTTAAGCCTCCATCAAGTGCCCTCCCCACCCGGGCTTAAGCCTCCAACAAGTGCCCCCCGCACCTCGGCCAGGCCCCATTCGCTTGCCTGGGGTTGACCTGCTGTCTGCAAGGCCCCATTCGCTTACCTGGGGTTGACCTGCTGCCTGAAAGTACCCATTCGCTTACCTGGCTATGCCTTGGTGCCTGCTAGACCCCATGAGCTTGCCGGGGGTTTATCTGGTGCTGCAAGGCCCCATTCGCTTGCCTGGGGTTGACCTGGGCTCCAAAAGTCCCCCTAGGTATGCCTGGGGTTGTCCTGGTGCCCGGACATGCTGCTGCCCTGGGCTTCACTCCCAAAAAAACACCAGAAGTGCGGACGCAGGACCCGCACAACTGCCAGGGCCTTAAACCTCCATCAAGTGCCCCGCCACCCAGGCTCAAGCCTCCAAGGAGTGCCCCCCACACCTGGCCCAGGCCCCATTCAGTAGCCTGGGGTTGACCTGGTGCCTCTTGGGCCCCATAGGCTAGCAGGGGGTTCACCTGGTGGCTGCAAGGCTCCATTAGCTTGCCTGGGGTTGACCTGGGCTCCAAAAGTCCCCCTAGGCATGCCTGGGGTTGTCCTGGTGCCCGGACTTGCTGCCACCCTTGACTTCACTCTCGATAAACCACCGGTAGTGCGGACGCAGGACCCGCACAACCGCCAGGGCCTTAAGCCTCCATCAAGTGCCCTCCCCGACCCAGGGCTTAAGCCTCCAACAAGTGCCCCCCGCACCTGGCCCAGGCCCCCATTCAGCTTGCCTGGGGTTGACCTGCTGTCTGCAAGGCCCCATTCGCTTAGGGCCCCATAGGCTAGCAGGGGGTTAACCTGGTGGCTGTAAGGCTCCATTAGCTTGCCTGGGGTTGACCTGGGCTCCAAAAGTCCCCCTAGGCATGCCTGGGGTTGTCCTGGTGCCCGGACTTGCTGCCACCCTTCACTTCACTCCCGAAAAACCACCGGGAGTGCGGACGCAGGACCCGCACAACCGCCAAGGCCTTAAGCCTCCATCAAGTGCCCCCCCCACCCCAGCTTAAGCCTCCAAAAAGTGCCCCCCCCCACGTGGGCCAGGCCCATTCGCTTGCCTAGGGTTGAGCTGGTGGCTGCAAGGCCCCATTCGCTTGCCTGGGGTTGACCTGGGCTCCAAAAGTCCCCCTAGGCATGCCTGGGGTGACCTGGTGCCTGGACATGCTGCCGCCCTGGGCTTCACTCCCAAAAAAACACCAGAAGTGCGGACGCAGGACCCGCAAAACTGCCAGGGCCTTAAGCCTCCATCAAGTGCCCCCCCACGGGGGTTAAGCCTCCAAAACGTGCCCCCCCGCACCTGGGCCAGGCCCCATTCGCTTGCACTGGGTTGACCTGGTGTCTGCAAGGCCCCATTCGCTTGCCTGGGGTTGACATGTGCTCCAAAAGTCCCCCTAGGCATGCCTGGGGTTGACCTGGTGCCTGGACATGCTGCCGCCCTGGGCTTCACTCCCAAAAAAACACCAGAGGTGCGGAAGCAGGACCCGCAAAACCTCCAGGGCCTAAAGCCTCCATCAAGTGCCCCGCCACACGGGCTTAAGCCTCCAAGGAGTGCCCCCCACACCTGGCCCAGGCCCCATTCAGTTGCCTGGGGTTGACCTGGTGCATGCAGGGCCCCATAGGCTTGCAGGGGGTTCACCTGGAGGCTGCAAGACCCCATTCGCTTGCCTGGGGTTGACCTGGGCTCCAAAAGTCCCCCTAGGCATGCCTGGGGTTGTCCTGGTGCCCGGACTTGCTGCCACCCTTGACTTCACTCCCGAAAAACCACCGGGAGTGCGGACGCAGGACCCGCACAACCGCCAGGGCCTTAAGCCTCCATCAAGTGCCCCCCCACGAGGGTTAAGCCTCCAAAAAGTGCCCCCCCGCACCTGGGCCAGGCCCATTCGCTTGCCTAGGGTTGAGCTGGTGGCTGCAAGGCCCCATTCGCTTACCTGGGTTTGACCTGGAGGCTGCAAGGCCCCATTCGCTTGCGTGGGGTTGACCTGGGCTCCAAAAGTCCCCCTAGGCATGCTTGGCGTTGACCTGGTGCCCGGACATGCTGCCGCCCTGGGCTTCACTCCCAAAAAGCCACCGGGAGTGCGGACGCAGGACCCTCACAACTGCCAGAGCCTTAAGCCTCCATCAAGTGCTCCCCACACCCGGGCTTAAGCCTCCACAAAGTGCCCCCCCACCTGGGCCAGGCCCCATTCGCTTGCACTGGGTTGACCTGGTGTCTTCAAGGCCCTATTCGCTTGCCTGGGGTTGACATCTGCTCCAAAATTCCCCCTAGGCATGCCTGGGGTTGACCTGGTGCCTGGACATGCTGCCGCCCTGGGCTTCACTCCCACAAAAACCACCAGAGGTGCGGAAGCAGGACCCGCAAAACCTCCAGGCCTAAAGCCTCCATCAAGTGCCCCCCGCCCTCGCCACCCCATTCGCTTGGCTTAAGCCTCCAAGGAGTGCCCCCGCCACCTGGCCCAGGCTTGCCCTGCATTCAGTTGCCTGGGGTTGACCTGGGCTCCAAAAGTCCCCCTAGGCATGCTTGGGGTTGACCTGGTGTCCCGGACATGCTGCAGCCCTGGGCTTCACTACCAAAAAGCCACCGGGAGTGCAGACGCAGGACCCTCACAACTGCCAGAGCCTTAAGCCTCCAAGGAGTGCCCCCCCCACCTGGGCCACGCCCCATTCGCTTGCCTGGGGTTGAGCTGGTGGCTGCAAGGCCCCATTCGCTTCCCTGGGTTTGACCTGGAGGCTGCAAGGCCCCATTCGCTTGCCTGGGGTTGACCTGGGCTCCAAAAGACCCCCTAGGCATGCCTGGGGTTGACCTGGTGCCCAGACATGCTGCCGCCCTGGGCTTCACTCCCAAAAAACCACCGGAGTGCGGACGGAGGACCCGCACAACCACCAGGGCATTAAGCCTCCATCAAGTGCCCCCCCACCCGGGCTCAAGCCTCCAACAAGTGCCCCCCGCACCTCGGCCAGGCCCCATTTGCTTGCCTGGGGTTGACCTGCTGTCTGCAAGGCCCCATTCGCTTACCTGGGGTTGACCTGCTGCCTGAAAGTACCATTCGCTTACCTGGGTATGCCTTGGTGCCTGCTAGACCCCATGAGCTTGCCGGGGGTTTATCTGGTGCTGCAAGGCCCCATTCGCTTGCCTGGGGTTGACCTGGGCTCCAAAAGTCCCCCTAGGCATGCCTGGGGTTGTCCTGGTGCCTGGACATGTTGCTGCCCTGGGCTTCACTCCCAAAAAAACACAAGAAGTGCGGACGCAGGACCCGCACAACTGCCAGGGTCTTAAACCTCCATCAAGTGCCCCGCCACCCAGGCTCAAGCCTCCAAGGAATGCCCCCCACACCTGGCCCAGGCCCCATTCAGTAGCCTGGGGTTGACCTGGTTCCTCTAGGGCCCCATAGGCTAGGAGGGGGTTCACCTGGTGGCTGCAAGGCTCCATTAGCTTGCCTGAGGTTGACCTGGGCTCCAAAAGTCCCCCTAGGCATGCCTGGGGTTGTCCTGGTGCCCGGACTTGCTGCCACCCTTGACTTCACTCTCGAAAAACCACCGGGAGTGTGGACGCAGGACCCGCACAACCGCCAAGGCCTTAAGCCTCCATCAAGTGCCCCCCCCACCCCAGCTTAAGCCTCCAAAAAGTGCCCCCCCGCACGTGGGCCAGGCCCATTCGCTTGCCTAGGGTTGAGCTGGTGGCTGCAAGGCCCCATTCGCTTATTCGCTTGCCTGGGGTTGACCTGGGCTCCAAAAGTCCCCCTAGGCATGCCTGGGGTGACCTGGTGCCTGGACATGCTGCCGCCCTGGGCTTCACTCCCAAAAAAACACCAGAAGTGCGGACGCAGGACCCGCAAAACTGCCAGGGCCTTAAGCCTCCATCAAGTGCTCCCCCACGGGGGTTAAGCCTCCAAAACGTGCCCCCCCGCACCTGGGCCAGGCCCCATTCGCTTGAACTGGGTTGAACCTGGTGTCTGCAAGGCCCCATTCGCTTGCCTGGGGTTGACATGTGCTCCAAAAGTCCCCCTAGGCATGCCTGGGGTTGACCTGGTGCCTGGACATGCTGCCGCCCTGGGCTTCACTCCCAAAAAAACACCAGAGGTGCGGAAGCAGGACCCGCAAAACCTCCAGAGCCTAAAGCCTCCATCAAGTGCCCCGCCACACGGGCTTAAGCCTCCAAGGAGTGCCCCCCCCACCTGGCCCAGGCCCCATTCAGTTGCCTGGGGTTGACCTGGTGCATGCAGGGCCCCATAGGCTTGCAGGGGGTTCACCTGGAGGCTGCAAGACCCCATTCGCTTGCCTGGGGTTGACCTGGGCTCCAAAAGTCCCCCTAGGCATGCCTGGGGTTGTCCTGGTGCCCGGACTTGCTGCCACCCTTGACTTCACTCCCGAAAAACCACCGGCAGTGCGGACGCAGGACCCGCACAACCGCCAGGGCCTTAAGCCTCCATCAAGTGCCCCCCCACGAGGGTTAAGCCTCCAAAAAGTGCCCCCCCGCACCTGGGCCAGGCCCATTCGCTTGCCTAGGGTTGAGCTGGTGGCTGCAAGGCCCCATTCGCTTACCTGGGTTTGACCTGGAGGCTGCAAGGCCCCATTCGCTTGCGTGGGGTTGACCTGGGCTCCAAAAGTCCCCCTAGGCATGCTTGGCGTTGACCTGGTGCCCGGACATGCTGCCGCCCTGGGCTTCACTCCCAAAAAGCCACCGGGAGTGCGGACGCAGGACCCTCACAACTGCCAGAGCCTTAAGCCTCCATCAAGTGCTCCCCACACCCGGGCTTAAGCCTACACAAAGTGCCCCCCCACCTGGGCCAGGCCCCATTCGCTTGCACTGGGTTGACCTGGTGTCTTCAAGGCCCTATTTGCTTGCCTGGGGTTGACATCTGCTCCAAAATTCCCCCTAGGCATGCCTGGGGTTGACCTGGTGCCTGGACATGCTGCCGCCCTGGGCTTCACTCCCACAAAAACACCAGAGGTGCGGAAGCAGGACCCGCAAAACCTCCAGGGCCTAAAGCCTCCATCAAGTGCCCCGCCACCCGGGCTTAAGCCTCCAAGGAGTGCCCCCCCAACCTGGCCCAGGCCCCATTCAGTTGCCTGGGGTTGGCCTGGTGCATGCAGGGCCCCATAGGCTTGCAGGGGGTTCACCAGGAGGCTGCAAGACCCCATTCGCTTTCCTGGGGTTGACCTGGACTCCAAAAGTCCCCCTAGGCATGCCTGGGGTTGTCCTGGTGCCAGGACTTGCTGCCACCCTTCACTTCACTCCCAAAAAACCACCGGGAGTGCGGACGCAGGACCCGCACAACCGCCAGGGCCTTAAGCCTCCATCAAGTGCCCCCCCCACCCGGGCTTAAGCCTCCAACAAGTGCCCCCCCGCACCTCGGCCAGGCCCCATTCGCTTGCCTGGGGTTGACCTGCTGTCTGCAAGGCCCCATTTGCTTACCTGGGGTTGACCTGCTGCCTGAAAGTTCCCATTCGCTTACCTGGCTATGCCTTGGTGCCTGCTAGACCCCATGAGCTTGCCGGGGGTTGACCTGGTGCTGCAAGGCCCCATTCGCTTGCCTGGGGTTGACCTGGGCTCCAAAAGTCCCCCTAGGTATGCCTGGTGTTGTCCTGGTGCCCGGACATGCTGCTGCCCTGGGCTTCACTCCCAAAAAAACACCATTAGTGCGGACGCAGGACCCGCACAACTGCCAGGGCCTTAAACCTCCATCAAGTGCCCCCCGAGCCAGGCTCAAGCCTCCAAGGAGTGCCCCCCACACCTGGCCCAGGCCCCATTCAGTAGCCTGGGGTTGACCTGGTGCCTCTAGGGCCCCATAGGCTAGCAGGGGGTTAACCTGGTGGCTGTAAGGCTCCATTAGCTTGCCTGGGGTTGACCTGGGCTCCAAAAGTCCCCCTAGGCATGCCTGGGGTTGTCCTGGTGCCCGGACTTGCTGCCACCCTTCACTTCACTCCCGAAAAACCACCGGGAGTGCGGACGCAGGACCCGCACAACCGCCAAGGCCTTAAGCCTCCATCAAGTGCCCCCCCCACCCCAGCTTAAGCCTCCAAAAAGTGCCCCCCCCCACGTGGGCCAGGCCCATTCGCTTGCCTAGGGTTGAGCTGGTGGCTGCAAGGCCCCATTCGCTTGCCTGGAGTTGACCTGGGCTCCAAAAGTCCCCCTAGGCATGCCTGGGGTGACCTGGTGCCTGGACATGCTGCTGCCCTGGGCTTCACTCCCAAAAAAACACCAGAAGTGCAGACGCAGGACCCGCAAAACTGCCAGGGCCTTAAGCCTCCATCAAGTGCCCCCCCACGAGGGTTAAGCCTCCAAAAAGTGCCCCCCCGCACCTGGGCCAGGCCCCATTCGCTTGCACTGGGTTGACCTGGTGTCTGCAAGGCCCCATTCGCTTGCCTGGGGTTGACATGTGCTCCAAAAGTCCCCCTAGGCATGCCTGGGGTTGACCTGGTGCCTGGACATGCTGCCGCCCTGGGCTTCACTCCCAAAAAAACACCAGAGGTGCGGAAGCAGGACCCGCAAAACCTCCAGGGCCTAAAGCCTCCATCAAGTGCCCCGCCACACGGGCTTAAGCCTCCAAGGAGTGCCCCCCCACCTGGCCCAGGCCCCATTCAGTTGCCTGGGGTTGACCTGGTGCATGCAGGGCCCCATAGGCTTGCAGGGGGTTCACCTGGAGGCTGCAAGACCCCATTCGCTTGCCTGGGGTTGACCTGGGCTCCAAAAGTCCCCCTAGGCATGCCTGGGGTTGTCCTGGTGCCCGGACTTGCTGCCACCCTTGACTTCACTCCCGAAAAACCACCGGGAGTGCGGACGCAGGACCCGCACAACCGCCAGGGCCTTAAGCCTCCATCAAGTGCCCCCCCACGAGGGTTAAGCCTCCAAAAAGTGCCCCCCCGCACCTGGGCCAGGCCCATTCGCTTGCCTAGGGTTGAGCTGGTGGCTGCAAGGCCCCATTCGCTTACCTGGGTTTGACCTGGAGGCTGCAAGGCCCCATTCGCTTGCGTGGGGTTGACCTGGGCTCCAAAAGTCCCCCTAGGCATGCTTGGCGTTGACCTGGTGCCCGGACATGCTGCCGCCCTGGGCTTCACTCCCAAAAAGCCACCGGGAGTGCGGACGCAGGACCCTCACAACTGCCAGAGCCTTAAGCCTCCATCAAGTGCTCCCCCCACCCGGGCTCAAGCCTCCAAGGAGTCCCCCCACACCTGGCCCAGGCCCCATTAGCTTGCCTGGGGTTCACCTGGTGAGTGCAGGGCCGCATAGGCTTGCAGGGGGTTCACCTGGTGGCTGCAAGGCCCCATTCGCTTGCCTGGGGTTGACCTGGGCTCCAAAAGTCCCCCTAGGCATGCCTGGGGTTGTCCTGGTGCCAGGACTTGCTGCCACCCTTCACTTCACTCCCAAAAAACCACCGGGAGTGCGGACGCAGGACCCGCACAACCGCCGGGGCCTTAAGCCTCCATCAAGTGCCCTCCCCACCCGGGCTTAAGCCTCCAACAAGTGCCCCCCGCACCTCGGCCAGGCCCCATTCGCTTGCCTGGGGTTGACCTGCTGTCTGCAAGGCCCCATTCGCTTACCTGGGGTTGACCTGCTGCCTGAAAGTACCCATTCGCTTACCTGGGTATGCTTGGTGCCTGCTAGACCCCATGAGCTTGCCGGGGGTTTATATGGTGCTGCAAGGCCCCATTCGCTTGCCTGGGGTTGACCTGGGCTCCAAACGTCCCCCTAGGCATGCCTGGGGTTGTCCTGGTGCCCGGACTTGCTGCCACCCTTGACTTCACTCTCGAAAAACCACCGGGAGTGCGGACGCAGGACCCGCACAACCGCCAAGGCCTTAAGCCTCCATCAAGTGCCCCCCCCACCCCAGCTTAAGCCTCCAAAAAGTGCCCCCCCCCACGTGGGCCAGGCCCATTCGCTTGCCTAGGGTTGAGCTGGTGGCTGCAAGGCCCCATTCGCTTGCCTGGGGTTGACCTGGGCTCCAAAAGTCCCCCTAGGCATGCCTGGGGTGACCTGGTGCCTGGACATGCTGCCGCCCTGGGCTTCACTCCCAAAAAAACACCAGAAGTGCGGACGCAGGACCCGCAAAACTGCCAGGGCCTTAAGCCTCCATCAAGTGCCCCCCCACGGGGGTTAAGCCTCCAAAACGTGCCCCCCCGCACCTGGGCCAGGCCCCATTCGCTTGCACTGGGTTGACCTGGTGTCTGCAAGGCCCCATTCGCTTGCCTGGGGTTGACATGTGCTCCAAAAGTCCCCCTAGGCATGCCTGGGGTTGACCTGGTGCCTGGACATGCTGCCGCCCTGGGCTTCACTCCCAAAAAAACACCAGAGGTGCGGAAGCAGGACCCGCAAAACCTCCAGGGCCTAAAGCCTCCATCAAGTGCCCCGCCACACGGGCTTAAGCCTCCAAGGAGTGCCCCCCCCACCTGGCCCAGGCCCCATTCAGTTGCCTGGGGTTGACCTGGTGCATGCAGGGCCCCATAGGCTTGCAGGGGGTTCACCTGGAGGCTGCAAGACCCCATTCGCTTGCCTGGGGTTGACCTGGGCTCCAAAAGTCCCCCTAGGCATGCCTGGGGTTGTCCTGGTGCCCGGACTTGCTGCCACCCTTGACTTCACTCCCGAAAAACCACCGGGAGTGCGGACGCAGGACCCGCACAACCGCCAGGGCCTTAAGCCTCCATCAAGTGCCCCCCCACGAGGGTTAAGCCTCCAAAAAGTGCCCCCCCGCACCTGGGCCAGGCCCATTCGCTTGCCTAGGGTTGAGCTGGTGGCTGCAAGGCCCCATTCGCTTACCTGGGTTTGACCTGGAGGCTGCAAGGCCCCATTCGCTTGCGTGGGGTTGACCTGGGCTCCAAAAGTCCCCCTAGGCATGCTTGGCGTTGACCTGGTGCCCGGACATGCTGCCGCCCTGGGCTTCACTCCCAAAAAGCCACCGGGAGTGCGGACGCAGGACCCTCACAACTGCCAGAGCCTTAAGCCTCCATCAAGTGCTCCCCACACCCGGGCTTAAGCCTCCACAAAGTGCCCCCCGACCAGGGCCAGGCCCCATTCGCTTGAATTGGGTTGACCTGGTGTCTGCAAGGCCCCATTCGCTTGCCTGGGGTTGACATGTGCTCCAAAAGTCCCCCTAGGCATGCCTGGGGTTGACCTGGTGCCTGGACATGCTGCCGCCCTGGGCTTCACTCCCAAAAAAACACCAGAGGTGCGGAAGCAGGACCCGCAAAACCTCCAGAGCCTAAAGCCTCCATCAAGTGCCCCGCCACACGGGCTTAAGCCTCCAAGGAGTGCCCCCCCCACCTGGCCCAGGCCCCATTCAGTTGCCTGGGGTTGACCTGGTGCATGCAGGGCCCCATAGGCTTGCAGGGGGTTCACCTGGAGGCTGCAAGACCCCATTCGCTTGCCTGGGGTTGACCTGGGCTCCAAAAGTCCCCCTAGGCATGCCTGGGGTTGTCCTGGTGCCCGGACTTGCTGCCACCCTTGACTTCACTCCCGAAAAACCACCGGCAGTGCGGACGCAGGACCCGCACAACCGCCAGGGCCTTAAGCCTCCATCAAGTGCCCCCCCACGAGGGTTAAGCCTCCAAAAAGTGCCCCCCCGCACCTGGGCCAGGCCCATTCGCTTGCCTAGGGTTGAGCTGGTGGCTGCAAGGCCCCATTCGCTTACCTGGGTTTGACCTGGAGGCTGCAAGGCCCCATTCGCTTGCGTGGGGTTGACCTGGGCTCCAAAAGTCCCCCTAGGCATGCTTGGCGTTGACCTGGTGCCCGGACATGCTGCCGCCCTGGGCTTCACTCCCAAAAAGCCACCGGGAGTGCGGACGCAGGACCCTCACAACTGCCAGAGCCTTAAGCCTCCATCAAGTGCTCCCCACACCCGGGCTTAAGCCTACACAAAGTGCCCCCCCACCTGGGCCAGGCCCCATTCGCTTGCACTGGGTTGACCTGGTGTCTTCAAGGCCCTATTTGCTTGCCTGGGGTTGACATCTGCTCCAAAATTCCCCCTAGGCATGCCTGGGGTTGACCTGGTGCCTGGACATGCTGCCGCCCTGGGCTTCACTCCCACAAAAACACCAGAGGTGCGGAAGCAGGACCCGCAAAACCTCCAGGGCCTAAAGCCTCCATCAAGTGCCCCGCCACCCGGGCTTAAGCCTCCAAGGAGTGCCCCCCCAACCTGGCCCAGGCCCCATTCAGTTGCCTGGGGTTGGCCTGGTGCATGCAGGGCCCCATAGGCTTGCAGGGGGTTCACCAGGAGGCTGCAAGACCCCATTCGCTTTCCTGGGGTTGACCTGGACTCCAAAAGTCCCCCTAGGCATGCCTGGGGTTGTCCTGGTGCCAGGACTTGCTGCCACCCTTCACTTCACTCCCAAAAAACCACCGGGAGTGCGGACGCAGGACCCGCACAACCGCCAGGGCCTTAAGCCTCCATCAAGTGCCCCCCCCACCCGGGCTTAAGCCTCCAACAAGTGCCCCCCGCACCTCGGCCAGGCCCCATTCGCTTGCCTGGGGTTGACCTGCTGTCTGCAAGGCCCCATTTGCTTACCTGGGGTTGACCTGCTGCCTGAAAGTTCCCATTCGCTTACCTGGCTATGCCTTGGTGCCTGCTAGACCCCATGAGCTTGCCGGGGGTTGACCTGGTGCTGCAAGGTCCCATTCGCTTGCCTGGGGTTGACCTGGGCTCCAAAAGTCCCCCTAGGTATGCCTGGTGTTGTCCTGGTGCCCGGACATGCTGCTGCCCTGGGCTTCACTCCCAAAAAAACACCATTAGTGCGGACGCAGGACCCGCACAACTGCCAGGGCCTTAAACCTCCATCAAGTGCCCCCCGAGCCAGGCTCAAGCCTCCAAGGAGTGCCCCCCACACCTGGCCCAGGCCCCATTCAGTAGCCTGGGGTTGACCTGGTGCCTCTAGGGCCCCATAGGCTAGCAGGGGGTTAACCTGGTGGCTGTAAGGCTCCATTAGCTTGCCTGGGGTTGACCTGGGCTCCAAAATTCCCCCTAGGCATGCCTGGGGTTGTCCTGGTGCCCGGACTTGCTGCCACCCTTCACTTCACTCCCGAAAAACCACCGGGAGTGCGGACGCAGGACCCGCACAACCGCCAAGGCCTTAAGCCTCCATCAAGTGCCCCCCCCACCCCAGCTTAAGCCTCCAAAAAGTGCCCCCCCCCACGTGGGCCAGGCCCATTCGCTTGCCTAGGGTTGAGCTGGTGGCTGCAAGGCCCCATTCGCTTGCCTGGAGTTGACCTGGGCTCCAAAAGTCCCCCTAGGCATGCCTGGGGTGACCTGGTGCCTGGACATGCTGCTGCCCTGGGCTTCACTCCCAAAAAAACACCAGAAGTGCAGACGCAGGACCCGCATTCGCTTGCCTGGGGTTGACCTGGGCTCCAAAAGTCCCCCTAGGCATGCCTGGGGTGACCTGGTGCCTGGACATGCTGCCGCCCTGGGCTTCACTCCCAAAAAAACACCAGAAGTGCGGATGCAGGACCCGCAAAACTGCCAGGGCCTTAAGCCTCCATCAAGTGCCCCCCCACGAGGGTTAAGCCTCCAAAAAGTGCCCCCCCGCACCTGGGCCAGGCCCCATTCGCTTGCACTGGGTTGACCTGGTGTCTGCAAGGCCCCATTCGCTTGCCTGGGGTTGACATGTGCTCCAAAAGTCCCCCTAGGCATGCCTGGGGTTGACCTGGTGCCTGGACATGCTGCCGCCCTGGGCTTCACTCCCAAAAAAACACCAGAGGTGCGGAAGCAGGACCCGCAAAACCTCCAGGGCCTAAAGCCTCCATCAAGTGCCCCGCCACACGGGCTTAAGCCTCCAAGGAGTGCCCCCCCACCTGGCCCAGGCCCCATTCAGTTGCCTGGGGTTGACCTGGTGCATGCAGGGCCCCATAGGCTTGCAGGGGGTTCACCTGGAGGCTGCAAGACCCCATTCGCTTGCCTGGGGTTGACCTGGGCTCCAAAAGTCCCCCTAGGCATGCCTGGGGTTGTCCTGGTGCCCGGACTTGCTGCCACCCTTGACTTCACTCCCGAAAAACCACCGGGAGTGCGGACGCAGGACCCGCACAACCGCCAGGGCCTTAAGCCTCCATCAAGTGCCCCCCCACGAGGGTTAAGCCTCCAAAAAGTGCCCCCCCGCACCTGGGCCAGGCCCATTCGCTTGCCTAGGGTTGAGCTGGTGGCTGCAAGGCCCCATTCGCTTACCTGGGTTTGACCTGGAGGCTGCAAGGCCCCATTCGCTTGCGTGGGGTTGACCTGGGCTCCAAAAGTCCCCCTAGGCATGCTTGGCGTTGACCTGGTGCCCGGACATGCTGCCGCCCTGGGCTTCACTCCCAAAAAGCCACCGGGAGTGCGGACGCAGGACCCTCACAACTGCCAGAGCCTTAAGCCTCCATCAAGTGCTCCCCCCCCGGGCTCAAGCCTCCAAGGAGTCCCCCCACACCTGGCCCAGGCCCCATTAGCTTGCCTGGGGTTCACCTGGTGAGTGCAGGCTTGCAGGGGGTTCCTTCGCTTGCCTGGGGTTGACCTGGAAAAGTCCCCCATGCCTGGGGTTGTCCTGGTGCCAGGACCTGCCACCCTTCACTTCACTCCCAAAAAAACCACCGGGCGGACGCAGGACCCGCATTTAAGCCTCCATCAAGTGCCCTCCCCACCCGGGCTTAAGCCTCCAACAAGTGCCCCCCCGCACCTCCCCCCCATTCGGCCTGAGGTTGCAGGGCCGGGGTTGACCTGCTGCCTGAAAGGCTTGCAGGGTATGGTTCACCTGGTGGCTGCAAGGCCCCATTCGCTTGCCTGGGGTTGACCTGGGCTCCAAAAGTCCCCCTAGGCATGCCTGGGGTTGTCCTGGTGCCAGGACTTGCTGCCACCCTTCACTTCACTCCCAAAAAACCACCGGGAGTGCGGACGCAGGACCCGCACAACCGCCGGGGCCTTAAGCCTCCATCAAGTGCCCCCCCCACCCGGGCTTAAGCCTCCAACAAGTGCCCCCCGCACCTCGGCCAGGCCCCATTCGCTTGCCTGGGGTTGACCTGCTGTCTGCAAGGCCCCATTCGCTTACCTGGGGTTGACCTGCTGCCTGAAAGTACCCATTCGCTTACCTGGGTATGCTTGGTGCCTGCTAGACCCCATGAGCTTGCCGGGGGTTTATCTGGTGCTGCAAGGCCCCATTCGCTTGCCTGGGGTTGACCTGGGCTCCAAAAGTCCCCCTAGGCATGCCTGGGGTTGTCCTGGTGCCCGGACATGCTGCTGCCCTGGGCTTCACTCCCAAAAAAACACCAGAAGTGCGGACGCAGGACCCGCACAACTGCCAGGGCCTTAAACCTCCATCAAGTGCCCCGCCACACGGGCTTAAGCCTCCAAGGAGTGCCCCCCCCACCTGGCCCAGGCCCCATTCAGTTGCCTGGGGTTGACCTGGTGCATGCAGGGCCCCATAGGCTTGCAGGGGGTTCACCTGGAGGCTGCAAGACCCCATTCGCTTGCCTGGGGTTGACCTGGGCTCCAAAAGTCCCCCTAGGCATGCCTGGGGTTGTCCTGGTGCCCGGACTTGCTGCCACCCTTGACTTCACTCCCGAAAAACCACCGGGAGTGCGGACGCAGGACCCGCACAACCGCCAGGGCCTTAAGCCTCCATCAAGTGCCCCCCCACGAGGGTTAAGCCTCCAAAAAGTGCCCCCCCGCACCTGGGCCAGGCCCATTCGCTTGCCTAGGGTTGAGCTGGTGGCTGCAAGGCCCCATTCGCTTACCTGGGTTTGACCTGGAGGCTGCAAGGCCCCATTCGCTTGCGTGGGGTTGACCTGGGCTCCAAAAGTCCCCCTAGGCATGCTTGGCGTTGACCTGGTGCCCGGACATGCTGCCGCCCTGGGCTTCACTCCCAAAAAGCCACCGGGAGTGCGGACGCAGGACCCTCACAACTGCCAGAGCCTTAAGCCTCCATCAAGTGCTCCCCACACCCGGGCTTAAGCCTCCACAAAGTGCCCCCCCACCAGGGCCAGGCCCCATTCGCTTGAATTGGGTTGACCTGGTGTCTGCAAGGCCCCATTCGCTTGCCTGGGGTTGACATGTGCTCCAAAAGTCCCCCTAGGCATGCCTGGGGTTGACCTGGTGCCTGGACATGCTGCCGCCCTGGGCTTCACTCCCAAAAAAACACCAGAGGTGCGGAAGCAGGACCCGCAAAACCTCCAGAGCCTAAAGCCTCCATCAAGTGCCCCGCCACACGGGCTTAAGCCTCCAAGGAGTGCCCCCCCCACCTGGCCCAGGCCCCATTCAGTTGCCTGGGGTTGACCTGGTGCATGCAGGGCCCCATAGGCTTGCAGGGGGTTCACCTGGAGGCTGCAAGACCCCATTCGCTTGCCTGGGGTTGACCTGGGCTCCAAAAGTCCCCCTAGGCATGCCTGGGGTTGTCCTGGTGCCCGGACTTGCTGCCACCCTTGACTTCACTCCCGAAAAACCACCGGGAGTGCGGACGCAGGACCCGCACAACCGCCAGGGCCTTAAGCCTCCATCAAGTGCCCCCCCACGAGGGTTAAGCCTCCAAAAAGTGCCCCCCCGCACCTGGGCCAGGCCCATTCGCTTGCCTAGGGTTGAGCTGGTGGCTGCAAGGCCCCATTCGCTTACCTGGGTTTGACCTGGAGGCTGCAAGGCCCCATTCGCTTGCGTGGGGTTGACCTGGGCTCCAAAAGTCCCCCTAGGCATGCTTGGCGTTGACCTGGTGCCCGGACATGCTGCCGCCCTGGGCTTCACTCCCAAAAAGCCACCGGGAGTGCGGACGCAGGACCCTCACAACTGCCAGAGCCTTAAGCCTCCATCAAGTGCTCCCCCCACCCGGGCTCAAGCCTCCAAGGAGTGCCCCCCACACCTGGCCCAGGCCCCATTCGCTTGCCTGGGGTTCACCCTGGTGAGTGCAGGGCCGCATAGGCTTGCAGGGGGTTCACCTGGTGGCTGCAAGGCCCCATTCGCTTGCCTGGGGTTGACCTGGGCTCCAAAAGTCCCCCTAGGCATGCCTGGGGTTGTCCTGGTGCCAGGACTTGCTGCCACCCTTCACTTCACTCCCAAAAAACCACCGGGAGTGCGGACGCAGGACCCGCACAACCGCCGGGGCCTTAAGCCTCCATCAAGTGCCCTCCCCACCCGGGCTTAAGCCTCCAACAAGTGCCCCCCGCACCTCGGCCAGGCCCCATTCGCTTGCCTGGGGTTGACCTGCTGTCTGCAAGGCCCCATTCGCTTACCTGGGGTTGACCTGCTGCCTGAAAGTACCCATTCGCTTACCTGGGTATGCTTGGTGCCTGCTAGACCCCATGAGCTTGCCGGGGGTTTATATGGTGCTGCAAGGCCCCATTCGCTTGCCTGGGGTTGACCTGGGCTCCAAAAGTCCCCCTAGGCATGCCTGGGGTTGTCCTGGTGCCCGGACATGCTGCCGCCCTGGGCTTCACTCCCACAAAAAACACCAGAGTGCGGACGCAGGACCCGCACAACCTGCCAGGGCCTTAAAGCCTCCATCAAGTGCCCCGCCACCCAGGCTTAAGCCTCCAAGGAGTGCCCCCCACACCTGGCCCAGGCCCCATTCAGTTGCCTGGGGTTGACCTGGTGCCTGCTAGGGCCCCATAGGCTTGCAGGGGGTTCACCAGGAGGCTGCAAGACCCCATTCGCTTGCCTGGGGTTGACCTGGACTCCAAAAGTCCCCCTAGGCATGCCTGGGGTTGTCCTGGTGCCAGGACTTGCTGCCACCCTTCACTTCACTCCCAAAAAACCACCGGGAGTGCGGACGCAGGACCCGCACAACCGCCAGGGCCTTAAGCCTCCATCAAGTGCCCCCCCCACCCGGGCTTAAGCCTCCAACAAGTGCCCCCCGCACCTCGGCCAGGCCCCATTCGCTTGCCTGGGGTTGACCTGCTGTCTGCAAGGCCCCATTTGCTTACCTGGGGTTGACCTGCTGCCTGAAAGTTCCCATTCGCTTACCTGGCTATGCCTTGGTGCCTGCTAGACCCCATGAGCTTGCCGGGGGTTGACCTGGTGCTGCAAGGCCCCATTCGCTTGCCTGGGGTTGACCTGGGCTCCAAAAGTCCCCCTAGGCATGCCTGGTGTTGTCCTGGTGCCCGGACATGCTGCTGCCCTGGGCTTCACTCCCAAAAAAACACCAGAAGTGCGGACGCAGGACCCGCACAACTGCCAGGGCCTTAAACCTCCATCAAGTGCCCCCTGAGCCAGGCTCAAGCCTCCAAGGAGTGCCCCCCACACCTGGCCCAGGCCCCATTCAGTAGCCTGGGGTTGACCTGGTGCCTCTAGGGCCCCATAGGCTAGCAGGGGGTTCACCTGGTGGCTGCAAGGCTCCATTAGCTTGCCTGGGGTTGACCTGGGCTCCAAAAGTCCCCCTAGGCATGCCTGGGGTTGTCCTGGTGCCCGGACTTGCTGCCACCCTTCACTTCACTCCCGAAAAACCACCGGGAGTGCGGACGCAGGACCCGCACAACCGCCAAGGCCTTAAGCCTCCATCAAGTGCCCCCCCCACCCCAGCTTAAGCCTCCAAAAAGTGCCCCCCCCCACGTGGGCCAGGCCCATTCGCTTGCCTAAGGTTGAGCTGGTGGCTGCAAGGCCCCATTCGCTTGCCTGGGGTTGACCTGGGCTCCAAAAGTCCCCCTAGGCATGCCTGGGGTGACCTGGTGCCTGGACATGCTGCCGCCCTGGGCTTCACTCCCAAAAAAACACCAGAAGTGCGGATGCAGGACCCGCAAAACTGCCAGGGCCTTAAGCCTCCATCAAGTGCCCCCCCACGAGGGTTAAGCCTCCAAAAAGTGCCCCCCCGCACCTGGGCCAGGCCCCATTCGCTTGCACTGGGTTGACCTGGTGTCTGCAAGGCCCCATTCGCTTGCGTGGGGTTGACCTGCTGCCTGAAAGTTCCCATTCGCTTACCTGGGTATGCCTTGGTGCCTGCTAGGCCCCATTCGCTTGCCTGGGGTTGACCTGGGCTCCAAAAGTCCCCCTAGGCATGCCTGGTGTTGTCCTGGTGCCCGGACATGCTGCTGCCCTGGGCTTCACTCCCAAAAAAACACCAGAAGTGCGGACGCAGGACCCGCACAACTGCCAGGGCCTTAAACCTCCATCAAGTGCCCCCCGAGCCAGGCTCAAGCCTCCAAGGAGTGCCCTCCACACCTGGCCCAGGCCCCATTCAGTAGCCTGGGGTTGACCTGGTGCCTCTAGGGCCCCATAGGCTAGCAGGGGGTTCACCTGGTGGCTGCAAGGCTCCATTAGCTTGCCTGGGGTTCACCTGGGCTGCAAAAGTCCCCCTAGGCATGCCTGGGGTTGTCCTGGTGCCCGGACTTGCTGCCACCCTTGACTTCACTCCCGAAAAACCACCGGGAGTGCGGACGCAGGACCCGCACAACCGCCAAGGCCTTAAGCCTCCATCAAGTGCCCCCCCCCACCCCAGCTTAAGCCTCCAAAAAGTGCCCCCCCCCACGTGGGCCAGGCCCATTCGCTTGCCTAGGTTTGAGCTGGAGGCTGCAAGGCCCCATTCGCTTGCCTGGGGTTGACCTGGGCTCCAAAAGACCCCCTAGGCATGCCTGGGGTTGACCTGGTGCCCAGACATGCTGCCGCCCTGGGCTTCACTCCCAAAAAACCACCGGGAGTGCGGACGGAGGACCCGCACAACCACCAGGGCATTAAGCCTCCATCAAGTGCCCCCCACCCGGGCTCAAGCCTCCAAGGAGTGCCCCCCACACCTGGCCCAGGCCCCATTCGCTTGCCTGGGGTTGACCTGGTGCATGCAGGGCCCCATAGGGTTGCAGGGGGTTCACCTGGTGGCTGCAAGGCTCCATTAGCTTGCCTGGGGTTGACCTGGACTCCAAAAGTCCCCCTAGGCATGGCTGGGGTTGTCCTAGTGCCCGGACTTGCTGCCACCCTTGACTTCACTCCCGAAAAACCACCGGGAGTGCGGACGCAGGACCCGCACAACCGCCAGGGCCTTAAGCCTCCATCAAGTGCCCCCCCCACCCCAGCTTAAGCCTCCAAAAAGTGCCCCCCCCCCACGTGGGCCAGGCCCATTCGCTCGCATAGGGTTGAGCTGGTGGCTGCAAGGTCCCATTCGCTTGCGTGGGGTTGACATGTGCTCCAAAAGTCCCCCTAGGCATGCCTGGGGTTGACCTGGTGCCTGGACATGCTGCCGCCCTGGGCTTCACTCCGAAAAAAACACCAGAGGTGCGGAAGCAGGACCCGCAAAACCTCCAGGGCCTAAAGCCTCCATCAAGTGTCCCGCCACCCGGGCTTAAGCCTCCAAGGAGTGCCCCCCCCAACCTGGCCCAGGCCCCATTCAGTTGCCTGGGGTTGGCCTGGTGCATGCAGGGCCCCATAGGCTTGCAGGGGGTTCACCAGGAGGCTGCAAGACCCCATTCGCTTGCCTGGGGTTGACCTGGACTCCAAAAGTCCCCCTAGGCATGCCTGGGGTTGACCTGGTGCCCAGACATGCTGCCGCCCTGGGCTTCACTCCCAAAAAACCACCGGGAGTGCGGACGGAGGACCCGCACAACCACCAGGGCATTAAGCCTCCATCAAGTGCCCCCCACCCGGGCTCAAGCCTCCAAGGAGAGCCCCCCACACCTGGCCCAGGCCCCATTCACCTGCCTGGGGTTGACCTGGTGCGTACAGGCCCCATAGGGTTGCAGGGGGTTCACCTGGTGGCTGCAAGGCTCCATTAGCTTGCCTGGGGTTGACCTGGACTCCAAAAGTCCCCCTAGGCATGCCTGGGGTTGTCCTGGTGCCCGGACTTGCTGCCACCCTTGACTTCACTCCCGAAAAACCACCGAGAGTGCGGACGCAGGACCTGCACAACCGCCAGGGCCTTAAGCCTCCATCAAGTGCCCCCCCCACCTGGGCTTAAGCCTCCAACAAGTGCCCCCCCGACCTCGGCCAGGCCCCATTCGCTTGCCTGGGGTTGACCTGGTGTCTGCAAGGCCCCATTCGCTTACCTGGGGTTGACCTGCTGCCTGAAAGTTCCCATTCGCTTACCTGGGTATGCCTTGGTGCCTGCTAGGCCCCATGAGCTTGCCGGGGGTTGACCTGGTGCTGCAAGGCCCCATTCGCTTGCCTGGGGTTGACCTGGGCTCCAAAAGTCCCCCTAGGCATGCCTGGTGTTGTCCTGGTGCCCGGACATGCTGCTGCCCTGGGCTTCACTCCCAAAAAAACACCAAAAGTGCGGACGCAGGACCCGCACAACTGCCAGGGCCTTAAACCTCCATCAAGTGCCCCCCGAGCCAGGCTCAAGCCTCCAAGGAGTGCCCTCCACACCTGGCCCAGGCCCCATTCAGTAGCCTGGGGTTGACCTGGTGCCTCTAGGGCCCCATAGGCTAGCAGGGGGTTCACCTGGTGGCTGCAAGGCTCCATTAGCTTGCCTGAGGTTGACCTGGACTCCAAAAGTCCCCCTAGGCATGGCTGGGGTTGTCCTGGTGCCAGGACTTGCTGCCACCCTTGACTTCACTCCCGAAAAACCACCGGGAGTGCGGACGCAGGACCCGCACAACCGCCAGGGCCTTAAGCCTCCATCAAGTGCCCCCCCCCACCCGGGCTTAAGCCTCCAACAAGTGCCCCCCGCACCTCGGCCAGGCCCCATTCGCTTGCCTGGGGTTGACCTGCTGCCTGAAAGTTCCCATTCGCTTACCTGGCTATGCCTTGGTGCCTGCTAGACCCCATGAGCTTGCCGGGGGTTGACCTGGTGCTGCAAGGCCCCATTCGCTTGCCTGGGGTTGACCTGGGCTCCAAAAGTCCCCCTAGGCATGCCTGGTGTTGTCCTGGTGCCCGGACATGCTGCTGCCCTGGGCTTCACTCCCAAAAAAACACCAGAAGTGCGGACGCAGGACCCGCACAACTGCCAGGGCCTTAAACCTCCATCAAGTGCCCCCCGAGCCAGGCTCAAGCCTCCAAGGAGTGCCCCCCACACCTGGCCCAGGCCCCATTCAGTAGCCTGGGGTTGACCTGGTGCCTCTAGGGCCCCATAGGCTAGCAGGGGGTTCACCTGGTGGCTGCAAGGCTCCATTAGCTTGCCTGGGGTTCACCTGGGCTGCAAAAGTCCCCCTAGGCATGCCTGGGGTTGTCCTGGTGCCCGGACTTGCTGCCACCCTTGACTTCACTCCCGAAAAACCACCGGGAGTGCGGACGCAGGACCCGCACAACCGCCAAGGCCTTAAGCCTCCATCAAGTGCCCCCCCCACCCCAGCTTAAGCCTCCAAAAAGTGCCCCCCCCCCACGTGGGCCAGGCCCATTCGCTTGCCTAGGTTTGAGCTGGTGGCTGCAAGGCCCCATTCGCTTGCCTGGGGTTGACCTGGGCTCCAAAAGTCCCCCTAGGCATGCCTGGGGTTGTCCTGGTGCCAGGACTTGCTGCCACCCTTCACTTCACTCCCAAAAAACCACCGGGAGTGCGGACGCAGGACCCGCACAACCGCCAGGGCCTTAAGCCTCCATCAAGTGCCCCCCCCACCCGGGCTTAAGCCTCCAACAAGTGCCCCCCCGACCTCGGCCAGGCCCCATTCGCTTGCCTGGGGTTGACCTGGTGTCTGCAAGGCCCCATTCGCTTACCTGGGGTTGACCTGCTGCCTGAAAGTTCCCATTCGCTTACCTGGGTATGCCTTGGTGCCTGCTAGGCCCCATTCGCTTGCCTGGGGTTGACATGGGCTCCAAAAGTCCCCCTAGGCATGCCTGGTGTTGTCCTGGTGCCCGGACATGCTGCTGCCCTGGGCTTCACTCCCAAAAAAACACCAGAAGTGCGGACGCAGGACCCGCACAACTGCCAGGGCCTTAAACCTCCATCAAGTGCCCCCCGAGCCAGGCTCAAGCCTCCAAGGAGTGCCCTCCACACCTGGCCCAGGCCCCATTCAGTAGCCTGGGGTTGACCTGGTGCCTCTAGGGCCCCATAGGCTAGCAGGGGGTTCACCTGGTGGCTGCAAGGCTCCATTAGCTTGCCTGGGGTTGACCTGGACTCCAAAAGTCCCCCTAGGCATGGCTGGGGTTGTCCTGGTGCCAGGACTTGCTGCCACCCTTGACTTCACTCCCGAAAAACCACCGGGAGTGCGGACGCAGGACCCGCACAACCGCCAGGGCCTTAAGCCTCCATCAAGTGCCCCCCCCACCCGGGCTTAAGCCTCCAACAAGTGCCCCCCGCACCTCGGCCAGGCCCCATTCGCTTGCCTGGGGTTGACCTGCTGCCTGAAAGTTCCCATTCGCTTACCTGGGTATGCCTTGGTGCCTGCTAGACCCCATGAGCTTGCCGGGGGTTGACCTGGTGCTGCAAGGCCCCATTCGCTTGCCTGGGGTTGACCTGGGCTCCAAAAGTCCCCCTAGGCATGCCTGGTGTTGTCCTGGTGCCCGGACATGCTGCTGCCCTGGGCTTCACTCCCAAAAAAACACCAGAAGTGCGGACGCAGGACCCGCACAACTGCCAGGGCCTTAAACCTCCATCAAGTGCCCCCCGAGCCAGGCTCAAGCCTCCAAGGAGTGCCCCCCACACCTGGCCCAGGCCCCATTCAGTAGCCTGGGGTTGACCTGGTGCCTCTAGGGCCCCATAGGCTAGCAGGGGGTTCACCTGGTGGCTGCAAGGCTCCATTAGCTTGCCTGGGGTTCACCTGGGCTGCAAAAGTCCCCCTAGGCATGCCTGGGGTTGTCCTGGTGCCCGGACTTGCTGCCACCCTTGACTTCACTCCCGAAAAACCACCGGGAGTGCGGACGCAGGACCCGCACAACCGCCAAGGCCTTAAGCCTCCATCAAGTGCCCCCCCCACCCCAGCTTAAGCCTCCAAAAAGTGCCCCCCCCCACGTGGGCCAGGCCCATTCGCTTGCCTAGGTTTGAGCTGGTGGCTGCAAGGCCCCATTCGCTTGCCTGGGGTTGACCTGGGCTCCAAAAGTCCCCCTAGGCATGCCTGGGGTGACCTGGTGCCTGGACATGCCGCCGCCCTGGGCTTCACTCCCAAAAAAATACCAGAAGTGCGGACGCAGGACCCACACAACCGCCAGGGCCTTAAGCCTCCATCAAGTGCCCCCCCACGAGGGTTAAGCCTCCAAAAAGTGCCCCCCCGCACCTGGGCCAGGCCCATTCGCCTGCCTAGGGTTGAGCTGGTGGCTGCAAGGTCCCATTCGCTTACCTGGGTTTGACCTGGAGGCTGCAAGGCCCCATTCGCTTGCGTGGGGTTGACCTGGGCTCCAAAAGTCCCCCTAGGCATGCCTGGGGTTGACCTGGTGCCTGGACATGCTGCCGCCCTGGGCTTCACTCCCAAAAAAACACCAGAGGTGCGGAAGCAGGACCCGCAAAACCTCCAGGGCCTAAAGCCTCCATCAAGTGCCCCGCCACACGGGCTTAAGCCTCCAAGGAGTGCCCCCCCCACCTGGCCCAGGCCCCATTCAGTTGCCTGGGGTTGACCTGGTGCATGCAGGGCCCCATAGGCTTGCAGGGGGTTCACCTGGAGGCTGCAAGACCCCATTCGCTTGCCTGGGGTTGACCTGGGCTCCAAAAGTCCCCCTAGGCATGCCTGGGGTTGTCCTGGTGCCCGGACTTGCTGCCACCCTTGACTTCACTCCCGAAAAACCACCGGGAGTGCGGACGCAGGACCCGCACAACCGCCAGGGCCTTAAGCCTCCATCAAGTGCCCCCCCACGAGGGTTAAGCCTCCAAAAAGTGCCCCCCCGCACCTGGGCCAGGCCCATTCGCTTGCCTAGGGTTGAGCTGGTGGCTGCAAGGCCCCATTCGCTTACCTGGGTTTGACCTGGAGGCTGCAAGGCCCCATTCGCTTGCGTGGGGTTGACCTGGGCTCCAAAAGTCCCCCTAGGCATGCTTGGCGTTGACCTGGTGCCCGGACATGCTGCCGCCCTGGGCTTCACTCCCAAAAAGCCACCGGGAGTGCGGACGCAGGACCCTCACAACTGCCAGAGCCTTAAGCCTCCATCAAGTGCTCCCCACACCCGGGCTTAAGCCTCCACAAAGTGCCCCCCCACCTGGGCCAGGCCCCATTCGCATGCACTGGGTTGACCTGGTGTCTTCAAGGCCCTATTCGCTTGCCTGGGGTTGACATCTGCTCCAAAATTCCCCCTAGGCATGCCTGGGGTTGACCTGGTGCCCAGACATGCTGCCGCCCTGGGCTTCACTCCCACAAAAACACCAGAGGTGCGGAAGCAGGACCCGCAAAACCTCCAGGGCCTAAAGCCTCCATCAAGTGCCCCGCCACCCGGGCTTAAGACTCCAAGGAGTGCCCCCGCCACCTGGCCCAGGCCCCATTCAGTTGCCTGGGGTTGACCTGGGCTCCAAAAGTCCCCCTAGGCATGCTTGGGGTTGACCTGGTGTCCGGACATGCTGCAGCCCTGGGCTTCACTACCAAAAAGCCACCGGGAGTGCAGACGCAGGACCCTCACAACTGCCAGAGCCTTAAGCCTCCAAGGAGTGCCCCCCCACCTGGGCCACGCCCCATTCGCTTGCCTGGGGTTGAGCTGGTGGCTGCAAGGCCCCATTCGCTTCCCTGGGTTTGACCTGGAGGCTGCAAGGCCCCATTCGCTTGCCTGGGGTTGACCTGGGCTCCAAAAGACCCCCTAGGCATGCCTGGGGTTGACCTGGTGCCCAGACATGCTGCCGCCCTGGGCTTCACTCCCAAAAAACCACCGGGAGTGCGGACGGAGGACCCGCACAACCACCAGGGCATTAAGCCTCCATCAAGTGCCCCCCACCCGGGCTCAAGCCTCCAAGGAGTGCCCCCCACACCTGGCCCAGGCCCCATTCGCTTGCCTGGGGTTGACCTGGTGCGTGCAGGGCCCCATAGGGTTGCAGGGGGGTCACCTGGTGGCTGCAAGGCTCCATTAGCTTGCCTGGGGTTGACCTGGACTCCTAAAGTCCCCCTAGGCATGCCTGGGGTTGTCCTGGTGCCCGGACTTGCTGCCACCCTTGACTTCACTCCCGAAAAACCACCGGGAGTGCGGACGCAGGACCCGCACAACCGCCAAGGCCTTAAGCCTCCATCAAGTGCCCCCCCCACCCCAGCTTAAGCCTCCAAAAAGTGCCCCCCCCCACGTGGGCCAGGCCCATTCGCTTGCCTAGGTTTGAGCTGGTGGCTGCAAGGCCCCATTCGCTTGCCTGGGGTTGACCTGGGCTCCAAAAGTCCCCCTAGGCATGCCTGGGGTGACCTGGTGCCTGGACATGCCGCCGCCCTGGGCTTCACTCCCAAAAAAATACCAGAAGTGCGGACGCAGGACCCACACAACCGCCAGGGCCTTAAGCCTCCATCAAGTGCCCCCCCACGAGGGTTAAGCCTCCAAAAAGTGCCCCCCCGCACCTGGGCCAGGCCCATTCGCCTGCCTAGGGTTGAGCTGGTGGCTGCAAGGTCCCATTCGCTTACCTGGGTTTGACCTGGAGGCTGCAAGGCCCCATTCGCTTGCGTGGGGTTGACCTGGGCTCCAAAAGTCCCCCTAGGCATGCCTGGGGTTGACCTGGTGCCTGGACATGCTGCCGCCCTGGGCTTCACTCCCAAAAAAACACCAGAGGTGCGGAAGCAGGACCCGCAAAACCTCCAGGGCCTAAAGCCTCCATCAAGTGCCCCGCCACACGGGCTTAAGCCTCCAAGGAGTGCCCCCCCCCACCTGGCCCAGGCCCCATTCAGTTGCCTGGGGTTGACCTGGTGCATGCAGGGCCCCATAGGCTTGCAGGGGGTTCACCTGGAGGCTGCAAGACCCCATTCGCTTGCCTGGGGTTGACCTGGGCTCCAAAAGTCCCCCTAGGCATGCCTGGGGTTGTCCTGGTGCCCGGACTTGCTGCCACCCTTGACTTCACTCCCGAAAAACCACCGGGAGTGCGGACGCAGGACCCGCACAACCGCCAGGGCCTTAAGCCTCCATCAAGTGCCCCCCCACGAGGGTTAAGCCTCCAAAAAGTGCCCCCCCGCACCTGGGCCAGGCCCATTCGCTTGCCTAGGGTTGAGCTGGTGGCTGCAAGGCCCCATTCGCTTACCTGGGTTTGACCTGGAGGCTGCAAGGCCCCATTCGCTTGCGTGGGGTTGACCTGGGCTCCAAAAGTCCCCCTAGGCATGCTTGGCGTTGACCTGGTGCCCGGACATGCTGCCGCCCTGGGCTTCACTCCCAAAAAGCCACCGGGAGTGCGGACGCAGGACCCTCACAACTGCCAGAGCCTTAAGCCTCCATCAAGTGCTCCCCACACCCGGGCTTAAGCCTCCACAAAGTGCCCCCCCACCTGGGCCAGGCCCCATTCGCATGCACTGGGTTGACCTGGTGTCTTCAAGGCCCTATTCGCTTGCCTGGGGTTGACATCTGCTCCAAAATTCCCCCTAGGCATGCCTGGGGTTGACCTGGTGCCCAGACATGCTGCCGCCCTGGGCTTCACTCCCACAAAAACACCAGAGGTGCGGAAGCAGGACCCGCAAAACCTCCAGGGCCTAAAGCCTCCATCAAGTGCCCCGCCACCCGGGCTTAAGACTCCAAGGAGTGCCCCCGCCACCTGGCCCAGGCCCCATTCAGTTGCCTGGGGTTGACCTGGGCTCCAAAAGTCCCCCTAGGCATGCTTGGGGTTGACCTGGTGTCCGGACATGCTGCAGCCCTGGGCTTCACTACCAAAAAGCCACCGGGAGTGCAGACGCAGGACCCTCACAACTGCCAGAGCCTTAAGCCTCCAAGGAGTGCCCCCCCACCTGGGCCACGCCCCATTCGCTTGCCTGGGGTTGAGCTGGTGGCTGCAAGGCCCCATTCGCTTCCCTGGGTTTGACCTGGAGGCTGCAAGGCCCCATTCGCTTGCCTGGGGTTGACCTGGGCTCCAAAAGACCCCCTAGGCATGCCTGGGGTTGACCTGGTGCCCAGACATGCTGCCGCCCTGGGCTTCACTCCCAAAAAACCACCGGGAGTGCGGACGGAGGACCCGCACAACCACCAGGGCATTAAGCCTCCATCAAGTGCCCCCCACCCGGGCTCAAGCCTCCAAGGAGTGCCCCCCACACCTGGCCCAGGCCCCATTCGCTTGCCTGGGGTTGACCTGGTGCGTGCAGGGCCCCATAGGGTTGCAGGGGGGTCACCTGGTGGCTGCAAGGCTCCATTAGCTTGCCTGGGGTTGACCTGGACTCCTAAAGTCCCCCTAGGCATGCCTGGGGTTGTCCTGGTGCCCGGACTTGCTGCCACCCTTGACTTCACTCCCGAAAAACCACCGGGAGTGCGGACGCAGGACCCGCACAACCGCCAAGGCCTTAAGCCTCCATCAAGTGCCCCCCCCACCCCAGCTTAAGCCTCCAAAACGTGCCCCCCCCCACGTGGGCCAGGCCCATTCGCTTGCCTAGGTTTGAGCTGGTGGCTGCAAGGCCCATTCGCTTGCCTGGGGTTGACCTGGGCTCCAAAAGTCCCCCTAGGCATGCCTGGGGTGACCTGGTGCCTGGACATGCCGCCGCCCTGGGCTTCACTCCCAAAAAAATACCAGAAGTGCGGACGCAGGACCCACACAACCGCCAGGGCCTTAAGCCTCCATCAAGTGCCCCCCCACGAGGGTTAAGCCTCCAAAAAGTGCCCCCCCGCACCTGGGCCAGGCCCATTCGCCTGCCTAGGGTTGAGCTGGTGGCTGCAAGGTCCCATTCGCTTACCTGGGTTTGACCTGGAGGCTGCAAGGCCCCATTCGCTTGCGTGGGGTTGACCTGGGCTCCAAAAGTCCCCCTAGGCATGCCTGGGGTTGACCTGGTGCCTGGACATGCTGCCGCCCTGGGCTTCACTCCCAAAAAAAACACCAGAGGTGCGGAAGCAGGACCCGCAAAACCTCCAGGGCCTAAAGCCTCCATCAAGTGCCCCGCCACACGGGCTTAAGCCTCCAAGGAGTGCCCCCCCCCACCTGGCCCAGGCCCCATTCAGTTGCCTGGGGTTGACCTGGTGCATGCAGGGCCCCATAGGCTTGCAGGGGGTTCACCTGGAGGCTGCAAGACCCCATTCGCTTGCCTGGGGTTGACCTGGGCTCCAAAAGTCCCCCTAGGCATGCCTGGGGTTGTCCTGGTGCCCGGACTTGCTGCCACCCTTGACTTCACTCCCGAAAAACCACCGGGAGTGCGGACGCAGGACCCGCACAACCGCCAGGGCCTTAAGCCTCCATCAAGTGCCCCCCCACGAGGGTTAAGCCTCCAAAAAGTGCCCCCCCGCACCTGGGCCAGGCCCATTCGCTTGCCTAGGGTTGAGCTGGTGGCTGCAAGGCCCCATTCGCTTACCTGGGTTTGACCTGGAGGCTGCAAGGCCCCATTCGCTTGCGTGGGGTTGACCTGGGCTCCAAAAGTCCCCCTAGGCATGCTTGGCGTTGACCTGGTGCCCAGACATGCTGCCGCCCTGGGCTTCACTCCCAAAAAACCACCGGGAGTGCGGACGGAGGACCCGCACAACCACCAGGGCATTAAGCCTCCATCAAGTGCCCCCCCACCCGGGCTCAAGCCTCCAAGGAGAGCCCCCCCACACCTGGCCCAGGCCCCATTCGCCTGCCTGGGGTTGACCTGGTGCGTACAGGCCCCATAGGGTTGCAGGGGGTTCACCTGGTGGCTGCAAGGCTCCATTAGCTTGCCTGGGGTTGACCTGGACTCCAAAAGTCTCCCTAGGCATGCCTGGGGTTGTCCTGGTGCCCGGACTTGCTGCCCACCCTTGACTTCACTCCCGAAAAACCACCGGGGGTGCGGACGCAGGACCCGCACAACCGCCAGGGCCTTGAGCCTCCATCTAGTGCCCCCCCCCACCCGGGCTTAAGCCTCCAACAAGTGCCCCCCCGACCTCGGCCAGGCCCCATTCGCTTGCCTGGGGTTGACCTGGTGTCTGCAAGGCCCCATTCGCTTACCTGGGGTTGACCTGCTGCCTGAAAGTTCCCATTCGCTTACCTGGGTATGCCTTGGTGCCTGCTAGGCCCCATGAGCTTGCCGGGGGTTGACCTGGTGCTCCAAGGCCCCATTCGCTTGCCTGGGGTTGACCTGGGCTCCAAAAGTCCCCCTAGGCATGCCTGGTGTTGTCCTGGTGCCCGGACATGCTGCTGCCCTGGGCTTCACTCCCAAAAAAACACCAGAAGTGCGGACGCAGGACCCGCACAACTGCCAGGGCCTTAAACCTCCATCAAGTGCCCCCCGAGCCAGGCTCAAGCCTCCAAGGAGTGCCCTCCACACCTGGCCCAGGCCCCATTCAGTAGCCTGGGATTGACCTGGTGCCTCTAGGGCCCCATAGGCTAGCAGGGGGTTCACCTGGTGGCTGCAAGGCTCCATTAGCTTGCCTGGGGTTGACCTGGACTCCAAAAGTCCCCCTAGGCATGGCTGGGGTTGTCCTGGTGCCAGGACTTGCTGCCACCCTTGACTTCACTCCCGAAAAACCACCGGGAGTGCGGACGCAGGACCCGCACAACCGCCAGGGCTTTAAGCCTCCATCAAGTGCCCCCCCCCACCCGGGCTTAAGCCTCCAACAAGTGCCCCCCGCACCTCGGCCAGGCCCCATTCGCTTGCCTGGGGTTGACCTGCTGCCTGAAAGTTCCCATTCGCTTACCTGGGTATCCCTTGGTGCCTGCTAGACCCCATGAGCTTCCCGGGGGGGTTGACCTGGTGCTGAAAGGGCCCCCATTCGCTTGCCTGGGGTTGACCTGGGCTCCAAAAGTCCCCCTAGGCATGCCTGGTGTTGTCCTGGTGCCAGGACATGCTGCTCCCCTGGGCTTCACCCCCCAAAAAAACACCAGAAGTGCGGACGCAGGACCCGCACAACTGCCGGGGCCCTTTAAAAACCTCCATCAAGTGCCCCCCGAGCCAGGCTCAAGCCTCCAAGGAGTCCCCCCCCACACCTGGCCCAGGCCCCATTCAGTAGCCTGGGGTTGACCTGGGGCCTCTACGGCCCCATAGGCTAGCAGGGGGTTCACCTGGTGGCTGCAAGGCTCCATTAGCTTGCCGGGGGGTTCACCTGGGCTGCAAAAGCCCCCCCTGGCATGGCTGGGGTTGTCCTGGTCCCCCGGACTTGCTGCCACCCTTGACTTCACCCCCCAAAAAAACCACCGGGAGTGCGGACGGAGGACCCGCACAACTGCCAAGGCCTTAAGCCTCCATCAAGTCCCCCCCCCCACCCCAGCTTAAGCCTCCAAAAAGTCCCCCCCCCCCACGTGGGCCAGGCCCATTCGCTTGCCTAGGGTTGAGCGGGTGGCTGCAAGGCCCCATTCGCTTGCCTGGGGTTGACCTGGGCTCCAAAAGTCCCCCTAGGCATGCCTGGGGTGACCTGGTGCCTGGACATGCCGCCGCCCTGGGCTTCACCCCCAAAAAAAATACCAGAAGTGCGGACGCAGGCCCCCGCACAACCGCCAGGGCCTTAAGCCTCCATCAAGTGCCCCCCCACGAGGGTTAAGCCTCCAAAAAGTGCCCCCCCCGCACCTGGGCCAGGCCCATTCGCTTGCCTAGGGTTGAGCTGGTGGCTGCAAGGTCCCATTCGCTTACCTGGGTTTGACCGGGAGGCTGCAAGGCCCCATTCGCTTGCGTGGGGTTGACCTGGGCTCCAAAAGTCCCCCTAGGCATGCCTGGGGTTGACCTGGTGCCTGGACATGCTGCCGCCCTGGGCTTCACTCCCAAAAAAACACCAGAGGTGCGGAAGCAGGACCCGCAAAACCTCCAGGGCCTAAGGCCTCCATCAAGTGCCCCGCCACACGGGCTTAAGCCTCCAAGGAGTGCCCCCCACACCTGGCCCAGGCCCCATTCAGTTGCCTGGGGTTGACCTGGTGCATGCAGGGCCCCATAGGCTTGCAGGGGGTTCACCTGGAGGCTGCAAGACCCCATTCGCTTGCCTGGGGTTGACCTGGGCTCCAAAAGTCCCCCTAGGCATGCCGGGGGTTGTCCTGGTGCCCGGACTTGTTGCCACCCTTGACTTCACTCCTGAAAAACCACCGGGAGTGCGGACGCAGGACCCGCACAACCGACAGGGCCTTAAGCCTCCATCAAGTGCTCCGCCCACCAGGGCTCAAGCCTCCAAGGAGTGCCCCCCACACCTGGCCCAGGCCCCATTCGCTTGCCTGGGGTTCACCTGGTGCGTGCAGGGACGCATAGGCTTGCAGGGGGTTCACCTGGTGGCTGCAAGGCCCCATTCGCTTGCCTGGGGTTGACCTGGGCTCCAAAAGTCCCCCTAGGCATGCCTGGGGTTGTCCTGGTGCCAGGACTTGCTGCCACCCTTCACTTCACTCCCAAAAAACCCCCGGGGAGTGCGGACGCAGGACCCGCACAACCGCCGGGGCCTTAAGCCTCCATCAAGTGCCCCCCCCACCCGGGCTTAAGCCTCCAACAAGTGCCCCCCGCACCTCGGCCAGGCCCCATTCGCTTGCCGGGGGTTGACCTGCTGTCTGCAAGGCCCCATTCGCTTACCTGGGGTTGACCTGCTGCCTGAAAGTACCCATTCGCTTACCTGGGTATCCCTTGGTGCCTGCTAGACCCCATGAGCTTGCCAGGGGTTTATCTGGTGCTGCAAGGCCCCATTCGCTTGCCTGGGGTTGACCTGGGCTCCAAAAGTCCCCCTGGGCATGCCTGGGGTTGTCCTGGTGCCCGGACATGCTGCTGCCCTGGGCTTCACTCCCAAAAAAACACCAGAAGTGCGGACGCAGGACCCGCACAACTGCCAGGGTCTTAAACCTCCATCAAGTGCCCCGCCACCCAGGCTCAAGCCTCCAAGGAGTGCCCCCCACACCTGGCCCAGGCCCCATTCAGTAGCCTGGGGTTGACCTGGTGCCTCTAGGGCCCCATAGGCTAGCAGGGGGTTCACCTGGTGGCTGCAAGGCTCCATTAGCTTGCCTGGGGTTGACCTGGGCTCCAAAAGTCCCCCTAGGCATGCCTGGGGTTGTCCTGGTTCCCGGACTTGCTGCCACCCTTGACTTCACTCTCGAAAAACCACCGGGAGTGCGGACGCAGGACCCGCACAACCGCCAAGGCCTTAA
>NW_028324459.1:0-33421 GCF_052110815.1 Crocodylus siamensis | reverse complement strand
CCCCTGGGGCTGGAGGAAAAGGCCACATTCGCTGACCAGGAATCAAAGCCAGGCCATGGCAGCAAAGTCTCCAAGCCATAGCAACCAGACCACCAGGGAGGAGGCCACCGCCCAGCTCATTGCCTCTTGTAGTGCTGTCTGACTCACCTTTTCATAGCTCCCTGGATTTTATACAAGGGTGGTGCCTGTGGCGGGCCAGGAAGGGGCACTCCTGCGTTTAGCCGCCCACCTCCCTGCACCCGCCCGCCTTCCAGGCTCTGAATGACTCCCTAGGGTTGCCTTATGTCCAGCCGACCCCCTTCCTGGAGCACACTCGCTAGCCTGGGGGTAACGTCACCGCCACCACCCCGAGAAGGGACTGCCTCGGCCCCGTGTCCTCGGGGAAACACAGGCCTAATAGTCCGACGGCTACTCGACCCGGTACAGGCACTTGGGCACTTCCCCAAGTCAGGGGGCAAAAGGTAAAGTCTCCCTGAGTCCGCAGACCTAAGGGGTCTCTTAGGCATAATTTAGACCCACCCCTCAATAAGTCTCCCACACCAGTCAAAAAGGAGAACTTTATTGATTACAAGGGGTAGGGTAAACTAGGGCAGAGGATTGAGCAATATCTTAGAAATCCGAAAGAGCAAACAGTGTGGCTGAGGTCGCCTTTTGATCACGCATCTGTGTTACTGCCAGCTAAATATCTAATCCGATTGAGTAGCTTACGCACAAGCATCTTCCAGAGGCTGGTTGAGTTTCCCCTCTGGAGTCTTGGGCTGAGAGAGAGAGCTAGTTTCAGATGGTAAGGCTTCTCTGTCTCCCCTGCTTTGCTGCTGCTTCACATCATGGCCGAAGAGAGAGCCAGCCTCCTTCCCCCGGCTATCCTGTATAGCCCCTGTGACCTCATTCACCTGGTCCAGTGGAGGTCAGCCCCAGTTGGCTGTCAGCCAACCAATTTGAAATACATCACCTGTTACCAGGCAGATTCCAGTTCCCCAGGTAGATGCCCCTCAGCCAGGTGGCTGATGCCAGTCAGGTAGGCAGAGGGAGCAGGTTTCCCCCCTCCCTCAGGAATGCAGCCAGCTCAGGTTACCTAAAGAGACAGGCTGAGGTGTGAATCCTCTGTGCTGGCCCATCTAATCACGTTGTCACAGGGCAGAGATTTGGGGGAGAAACCAGGGTGGCTTTCTGCCACACTACGTACACTATGTGCCTGCACTGCTGAGGCAAACCCAGCCAGGGCAAGGGAACCAAACATATCAGCAGCATGGGGATGCTGATGCATCTTTGCAGGGACCAGCCCCTAGCCCTTGCTCCTCCTCAGCCTGGCACCAGTGGAAGCGTGCCCAAAGGGAAGGCCCCCACTCACTCCAAAGCTGCCGTCCCCACAAAGCAGAGGCAGGCCATGCTGCAACAGTGGGGGAAAGGTGGACAGAAAGTGAGACATGTTGCAAGCCTGAGCGAGCTCAGCCAGGGCATTGGGGAGATGCTGGCTCTCAATGGCCAGCCCTTCTTCCTTGAGCGGCCATGGTTCGGGCATCTCATGGCACTTGCAGTCCCATCACACCAAGTGCCCGCACACACCACTCTCAGTAGGACCCTGTCTTCTACCCTATTTTCACCCTACCCCTGTAATCAATAAAGTTCTCCTTGGTGACTGGTGTAGGAGAGTTACTGAGGGGCGGGTCTCAATTATGCCTAAGAGGTCCCTTAGGTCTGCGGACTAAGAGAGACTCTTTTTTTGACCTCCGACTTGGGGAAGTGCCCCAAGTGCCTGTCCTGGGTCAAGTACCCGTAGGGTGTTAAGGGAGCTAGCTGGGGTTATTGCAGGGACCTCGGCACAGCTTTACGAGCGCTCGTGGTGCTCGGCCCAGGTGCCAAATGACTGGAAGACAGCTAAGGTGGTGCCCATCTTCAAAAAAGGGAAGAGAGAGGACCCGGGCAATTATAGGCCCGTCAGTCTTACCTCAATCCTAGGGAAACTCTTTGAGAAGATCCTCAAGGAGCACATCTGCGATGGGCATGCTTCAGGGACGATGCTCAAGGGCAGCCACCACAGTTTCATTAGGGGCAGGTCATGTCAGACCAACCTGATTGCCTTTTGTGATCAGGTCACAAAGGCAATGGATGCAGGTGTCGCCGTGGGCGGAGTCTTTGTAGGCTTCAGCAAGGTCTTTGACACTGTCTCCCATCCCATCCTCATTAAGAAACTAGGCAAGTGTGGCATTGATGCCTACACAGTCAGGGGGATTGCAGATTGGCTGAAGGGTGGCACTCAGAGGGTGGTGGTGGACGGGTCATATTCAACCTGGGGGGAAGTGGGCAGCGGAGTTCCCCAGGGCTCGGTCCTGGGGCCTGCGCTGTTCAATTTCTTCATCAGCGATTTGGACGACAGGGTGAAATGCACCTGTTTAAATTCGCTGAGGATACCCAAATTTGGGGTGAGGTGAGCACGTGAGTAGGGAGGGAAAGATTGCAGCAAGAGCTGGATAAGTTAGAGGAGTGGGCTAACATAAACAGGATGCGTTTCAATAGTGACAAGTGCGGGGTGCTGCACTTAGGCAGTAGAGAACAGCAGCACACTTATAGAATGGGAGACTCCCTTCTTGTGAGCACGCAGGCAGAAAGGAATCTTGGAATCACTATTGACTCCTAGATGAACATGGTCCGACAATACGAGGTCACGGTTGGCAGGGCTAACCGGACCTGGTCAGGCATCCACAGGTGCATCTCAAGTACAGCGAGGGAGGTGATCCTCCCCCTCTACGCGACGCTGGTCAGGCCACAGCTGGGGTACTGCGCCCAGTTCTCTGCACCCCACTTCAGGAGGGATGTGGACAACATTGAGAGGGTCCAGAGGAGGCCACCCGAATGATCCGGGGGCAACAGGGCAGACCCTACAATGAGAGACTGCCGGACCTAAACCTGTTCAGCCTTCACAAGAGAAGGCTGAGGGGGGACCCGGTGACCATCTATAAACTCACTAGGGGGGACCAGAAGGGTTTGGGGGAGACACTATTTCCCCAGCGCCCCCTGGCATGCCAAGGAACAATGGACACAAGTTATTAGAGAGTAGGTTTAGATTAGACATCCGCAAGAACTACGTCACAGGCAGGGCGGCTAGGAGCTGGAACCAACTTCCCAGGGAAGTGGCGCTGGCTCCTATCCTGGGGGGCTTTAAGAAGAGGCTGATGCCTACCTGGCTGGAGTCATTTGAGCCCAGTTTTTCTCCCACCCAGGCGGGGGAGGGGGTCAGACTTGAAGATCTACAAGGTCCCTACCGCCCCTTCTTCTGCGATTCTATGAGGACCATTAGGCCTGTATTTCCCTGAGGACACAGGGCTGAGAGAGGCCCTTCTCGGGGTGGTAGCAGCTTACATTACCCCCAGGCTAGCGAGTGTGCTCCAGGAAGGGAGTCAGCCAGATGCAAGGAGCCCCTAGGGAGGCACTCGAGCCTGGAAGATGGTGGGGCACAGTGAGGTGGGTGGCTCAAGGCAGGAGCGCCCCTCACTGGCCTGCCACAGCTCTCACAGTGGTGGCAACTAATTCTGCAACCATGTTGCTCACTGTCATATTCCTGGGCCACATGACATGGCTCCTCAGTCTAGAACCACCTGGTAGGTCCTATATTTGACAGCCCTAGCCTGCAGGATTAATTGGTGATTTGAATAGTTGAGTTACTGACTTGGTCTCAAGAGTGGGAGGGGTGGCAGCGGGAACTTCTGGCCCAAGCAGGCAAAGCCCAAAACGCAGCACCCGCCAAGCCCCTGCCTGTGTCTGGCGTAGCCCAAGGGTACACGTAGCACAGGTTGAGAAACACTGGCTTAATCCAAGCCTTGGGGCACCTGAGGGAATCCCTGAACCACAGGGAAGACCCTCTGCCCCTCTGGCTTGCAGACATCCTGCCTGTTCTTCTTGTGCATCATGTTTCTCTTCCCTGCCTTCCCTCGCAGTGTGAAACCCAGAAATACTGTGGGGTCTGCTCATCCAGAGACTAAAAGATTGGGACGTGCTGAGTTTGAAACACATAAGGGGATCCGCTTGTACAGGCTGGTTGACCCAGTTTGGCTCAGACGTGCCCTAATGAACTGAATGCTGGCCCGTGAGGGTGTCATCTGGACACCCAGCCAGATTCAGAGGTATTCTGTTTCAGTGTGTGCTTGTGTCTGACTGTGGTTATTGTTGCTCTGATGAACTGATTCTTGGCCTATGAGGGTGTCAGCCTGTCCATGCTGATCCAGGCGGCCAGGTCAGGCGCGTCACGTTAATCTGTGTGTTTTTGTGGGTATGAGTGATTTGGGGCCTGGAGGAACCCAGCCCCACTGAACTGAGTCCTGCAAGATAGCTGCATTGGGGGCGAGGGCTTGCAGAAGGGAGAGAGACAGCTCTATATAGAAACACAAGTAACACAAGCAGCACATTGATAGAATTACCAAGACCCTAGCCCTAATAAATGAGCACACCCCAAAGTAGAGGGCAAATTTGGTAAGAGCGGGAAAGTATTGAGTGGGACCTCTGCTCCTCAGTCAGCTGTCCATAAATGTCCACCTCCCTTGTCATCATCCTGACTCCCGTCCTTGTTGCAAGGAGCTGGCTTACCTTTTTTCCTAGTGACAGGCTCTTCCTCTTCAGTCAGCAGGATGACTTCTGCAAATCCCTTTGTGTGTTTGTTTTTTTGTCCCCAAGCACACCAGGGGGGTCCCAAGGAACATGAATGCACCCACCAGAGGGCCAAAAGTCACCTGGACAGGGGCCTGCCCAGGGCAGAAGGGCAATTGCCTGGAACCAGGCAGCTCCGTACCCCTGGAAAAGCTTGGGCGTAGGGCCAGCTGGGGTGACAAGGTGGCCGAGTGGTTAAGGTGATGGACTGCTAATCCATTGTGTTCTGCATGCATGGGTTCGAATCCCATCCTTGTCGGTAGCGGCTCTCTTTATTCCCTGTGACACTCATATCCCCTGGATTTCTCCCTTTGCTCTCCAAAGCTTCGCTCTTAATTCTGCCAGGAAGAAAGAGAAGCCCCAACTCAATTGTGACCAGCACTGCACTCCAGTACGGCTCCCTCTAAGCTGGGTGGTGTGCGTGGTGTTGCAGACATGCCTGGCAGCGGAGCATGACCACGCCTGGCCATCTGTGCATGCTGCACAGCTCAAAGGGAATGCTGCTCTCCAGGCATAGGTGCGGCATGCCTGACCCTGACCAGACCCACACCACCTTCTCTTCCACCTGTTGGGGGAACTACTCGGCTTTCTCCCTTGCCTACTCCACCTTGAGCAGGGTTTGCATCTTCTCCAAATCCCTTTTGTGCTGCATGGCACCAGGATTCAGAGCACAAGGAGGACCAGGAGCCACATATCAGAAATGGTTTTAATTGCTGGCCCAGTAATGATGCAGGACCAACCTTGGGCTACTGAAGCATCGGCTGTAGCAGCCTTCAGCACCATCAATCTATGGTGGACTTTGTCCTCTTGATCCCACCTACAGCTGTGGTTTCTCAGGGATCGTTGGTCAAGCGTTTCTCCCCTGCATTACATACCCCTCCTTCGGCACCCTGAGACCTGCCCTAGGGGATGCTGCCCTCAGCCTTCTCTCTCAGACACTTGCCCATGACCTTCATGGGGGCCTTCTCCTGCCACCTGCCCCCGGCTACTTACATGTCGGGGCAGCTGTGGGACTGGGGAACACTTGGAAGTCTGGGCCAGGCCTGCACTGCACTTGGACCCAGATCTGTGGGTCTATCCTTTCAGGCTCTGCACAGCAGCCAAGGACCTGGGCACCTGGGCCTCTACAAACCCCTGGCACCTTTCCTCCACCTGAAGTAGGATTCACATCCTGGCCCCGAGGCCTGCACCCTTGGGGCAGCAGATCCTGAGTAATGGGATTGCTTGCAGGACTCCTACCTGTATCGGTAACTGGTTGAAGAGACTGGGGACAGGAGTCCACTGCAGAAGCTGTGCGCCGTGGGACGTTGCATTTCTGCTTTTCCCAGCTGTGAGTTTGCAGTAGCGCCACTGCCTGGTTTCACAGGTTGGATTGCACCTGAGCATGATGTCCTGAGAAGACAGGAAGCACCACACATCCTTACCCCTTCCTTAATGAAAGGCTTAGGCATTCAATCCAGCGGCTCCTTTAATCTCAAAGTCCCTGTGCCTCAGGAGGAGTGGGTACAGCAAAACCCCCCCCACTGTGTGTCAAGGTATTCTACTGTGGCCCTAGTTTTCCACTGAAGGAGCTCTTGCGACAGAAAAGTGCTGTCGCTACAGCAAGGTAACTGCATTGCCTTTCCCACTGAAAGGAATAGTCAGATTCTCCCTCCTGAACAAGGCTGGTGGAAAGCAAGGAACTCAGCATGTACTCTTCCTCATCCACAGCCCAGATCCCTCTCTCAGGGCAAAAGATGCGTTACATTGCATGCCTCCTCATAGAGCCTTTAGCACTCTTCCCAGAATGCTTTGCATCCCCCCCACCTTGGGTTCCCCCTTTGCTCTCAAGCAGCAGTTGCCACTTTGTCCTGACATGGGAAAGGTTGCCGCAGGTGGAAATCATGTGAGAAGCCTGTCTCCCTCTCCCTCCCAGATCCACCCAGGCCCACCCCCTCTTTTTGGGCCCTTCTGCCCCAACCTAGCCTAGCCAGATGCAAGGGTGGAGCAGAAGTGAGGAAGGGAATCCCCTTATTCACACCTTGTCTTTCACAGGCTGTTGGAGCTGTGGGGAGGGGGTTGAAGGGCTCACTTGTGCAGATGGCTTTACAAAACCAATGCTTTGCCAAGGCTAGAAGGAAAACACAGGGGTGGCAGGGAACAGAAGCAAGGCTTCCCTGGCTGGGAATCGAACCCAGGCCGCGGCGGTGAGAGCGCCAAATCCTAACCACTAGACCACCAGGGAGCTGCTCACCTGCTCCTTTGGCCTTGTTTCCCCTTCAGTCCTGGGCCCCTCAGCTGCACCATGGACAACAGGAATTCTAACTGGAAAAGAAGGAAGGGCCTGGGCAGTTGCACTCTCAATGCATGGGCATACTCCGAGATTTCATAGACATTAGGGGCTGGAAGGGGCCGTGCCAGATCATCAAGTCCAGCCCGCCTTCTCTAGACACCAAGTCTTCAGAGATCAAGTGATCCCAGCAACATGAACACCCATAGGCCTTTTAAAGGAGTCCAGAGGAGGTGCTTGCACCACCTGCGGGGGGAGTCAGTCGCACACCCTGGGCACTCGGACCGTCAGCAACTTTCTCCTTGTGTTCCATCTCAATCGCCCTTCCAGGAGTTTGTGCCCATTGCACCTTGCTATGCTTTGGGGAGCCCTGCTGAAGAGCTGCTCTCCCACAACCTCACGCCACTCCCCTTCCGTTTTTACAGTCTGCCACCAAATCTGCCCGGAGCCTTCTCTTCCCCGGGCTGAAAGTCCTATGTCCCTCAGCCTCTCCTCATAAGGGGTGCTCTCTTTGTCTCTGCTCATATGCTTGGCTCTCCTTTGATCTCTCCTCAGCTTATCTACACCCCTCCTGATCTGTGGGGCCCAAAACAGTTGCAAGCTCAGCAAGGCCACGTGCAGCGGGAGGATGACGGCCCTGGTTTGGCTACAGAGGCATCGATGGATGCATGCCAGACTTTGGTTAGCTTTCCGGCCATGGCACGGCAAACTGCGCCCCCCACCCAAGGTCCGTCTTGGATGGGGACAGTGGCAGTGGCAGGTGGGTCTGCACTTCTACCAACTCTTCCCAGGATGCCAGGGCCACCCAGTGCGATGTTGCAGCCAGGAAAGAAAACCAAATTCTGGCTTGCATCCAGAGATGCTATCTCAAGTAAACCTCCCCCGCCCCTGGCCCCGCCCCTGCCCCACGGGCCCAAGTAGACCTAGGCACCTGGGGATGGAGAGCTCTCCCGGGAGGCTAGGTCCCAAAATTCAGTCACAACAGTGCCCAAGTTCTTGGCTTTCTTCCCAGGAAAGAAGCTGATTAGGAAGAAGAGGGGAAGGGTTCCTCTCTTCCTGCCACAAAAGCCAGCCCCAGCCCTGCCGTGTTTGGGGAAGAGCCTTTCCCGCAGGGTCCCAGCACCACAGTGGGTGTCTTGGTGCATGCTTCTGTGTCAGGAGAGGGGTGCATGATAACACTCCATGTGGCCCGGGGAAATCCCTGGCATGTGGTGAAAAACTAAGCCCATCAACTCTACAGTGGGGACAGAATCCACCCTCAGAAACACAGGCGCAGGTATTCCAGGATCTGGCACCGATCCTATTCTGTGCCCGTCTCTACAGCCCCTGAATGCTTTGTGGTGGGGACAGCCTCAAGGCTTCTGCGCAGATACTCATCAAGGCCTGAAGAGTTCTCCCTGCACCAAGCCCCTGCTCTCCACAGCCAGGGCCAGATATAGAGCCAGAGCTAGAGTTGGGGCCAGGGCCCGGGCCAGGGCTCGGGCCCCAGTTGGGCAGGAGCTACAGGGGTGCCCACCCCAGCACCAAGCATGAGGTTTGGTGTCCTCGGCTGATGGGCTCAGGTGCTGGTTATGTTTTCAAAACTGGAAGGGCAAGAAGCTGAGTCTGGCTGCAGGGCAAGCTAGCAGCCGCACCGGCGGGAGGAGCAGGGAAGAACTAGACTGAAGCCAAGCAGTTCTTGACAAAAGCTGGCTCCTCAATGGGCTGCGGTGTGTCGTGTGGTGCAGGGTCACTCTTGCCATAAGCTGGTGTGCATGTTTCACTTGCGTCCTCCCAACACTTTGACCTCTACCCTATGATGCCTTTGAACTGCCTCCTTCACATTTCCTACAAAGGGAAAAGGCCACATGACATTTGCCTGTACCTTAGCAACATTTACTCCATGCCAGGCTGCAAGCAAGGCTCAATTGCCCCTGGAGCAATTTCACTTGCCTTACAGATTTGTGAGGTGAGGCCAGGGGATGCTCCAGGAATTGGAGAAGCAGGTGCAAGAGATGCCACCAGTGCCACCTCCCACACTGTCCAGGTAGAGGAGGACATGACAGCATCAACCTAGGATATTTTGCAGGCCCTGAAGCAATTCGAGTGCTCTTAGCGCAGCTCCGCGTCGGCTGCTCTTCAGTGCCTGGACTTCCCTGCGCTGCCACGGTGTCCAACGGGACTTTCCTGAGGGTGGAAGAAGCATGGAGCTTCGTGCTGTCTGGTTTCTGTGGCGGGCCAAGAGGTGGTGGGGAGCCAAGCCTGCCCCTGCCCGACTGCAGCTGGGACAGCAGGGAAGCAGCAGCTGGGGGCACGTCTTCGAGAGGGACAGTGGCAGTGGCAGGTGGGTCCTTGCTTCTAGCACCTGCAGCCAGGATACCAGGGCCACCCAGTGGTCGCACAGGGACCAAGAGAACCTGGACCCCACTGCCACTCTTCTCTCAAACAGTCCTCAGGAGGAGAAAGAGCAAAAATGAAGGAAGCATTTAACAGGGGATGGTCTTGAGCCACTGCGCGCTGGCTTAAAGGCCCAGGACACTTGCGCTGCCCCACTCTGCTGCAAATGCTAGTGACTTGTCATCATGCTTGAAAGAGCATCTTCCTGATCCCCTCTGACAACACGAGTATGTAGAAGTGTGGCCTGTGCATCAGCTGCAGGCGCTCTGGCATTGGAAATGTAGCCCTGGCACAGGCTGCTGCCTCGGGTTGGGGACAGAAAGCTTTTGCCACAGCTCTGGGATGACGGTGCCCTTGGTCCTGCTCTTGCGCCATCTCAGTGCGGGAAGGGTGGGAGCAGTCGGAGAAATCGGAAAAGCCGGGAGTGGAGCCGGCCATGCGGCCTGGCAGAACAGAAACACAGTCCCAGGGTTTCCTATTTGCTGAGCTGGATGGCCAGCTCCCTTCTGTCCAGCGTTGGTGGTATAGTGGTGAGCATAGCTGCCTTCCAAGCAGTTGACCCGGGTTCGATTCCCGGCCAACGCAGCTCTGCTCTTCCTTCTCCCCACACTTTTGCTTTCTTCCCCAGTCCTCAAGAGCCACACTGCGAGGGAAGGCAGGGAAGAGAAACATGATGCACAAGAAGAAGAGGCAGGATGTCTGCAAGCCAGAGGGGCAGAGGCTCTTGCCTGTGGTTCAGGGATTCCCTCAGGTGCCCCAAGGCTTGGATTAAGCCAGTGTTTCTCAACCTGTGCTACGTGTACCCTTGGGCTACGCCAGACACAGGCAGGGGGTTGGCGGGTGCTGCGTTTTGGGCTTTGCCTGCTTGGGCCAGAAGTTCCCGCTGCCACCCCTCCCACTCTTGAGACCAAGTCAGTAACTCAACTATTCAAATCACCAATTAATCCTGCAGGCCAGGGCTGTCAAATATAGGACCTACCAGGTGGTTCTAGACTGAGGAGCCATGTCATGTGGCCCAGGAATATGACAGTGAGCAACATGGTTGCAGAATTAGTTGCCACCACTGTGAGAGCTGTGGCAGGCCAGTGAGGGGCGCTCCTGCCTTGAGCCACCCACCTCACTGTGCCCCACCATCTTCCAGGCTCGAGTGCCTCCCTAGGGGCTCCTTGCATCTGGCTGACTCCCTTCCTGGAGCACACTCGCTAGCCTGGGGGTAATGTAAGCTGCTACCACCCCGAGAAGGGCCTCTCTCAGCCCTGTGTCCTCAGGGAAATACAGGCCTAATGGTCCTCATAGAATCGCAGAAGAAGGGGCGGTAGGGACCTTGTAGATCTTCAAGTCTGACCCCCTCCCCCGCCTGGGTGGGAGAAACCTGGGCTCAAATGACTCCAGCCAGGTAGGCATCAAGCCTCTTCTTAAAGCCCCCCAGGGTAGGAGCCAGCACCACTTCCCTGGGAAGTTGGTTCCAGCTCCTAGCCGCCCTGACTGTGACGTAGTTCTTGCGGATGTCTAATCTAAACCTACTCTCTAATAACTTGTGTCCGTTGTTCCTTGGCATGCCAGGGGGCGCTGGGGAAATAGTGTCTCCCCCAAACCCTTCTGGTCCCCCCTAGTGAGTTTATAGATGGTCACCGGGTCCCCCCTCAGCCTTCTCTTGTGAAGGCTGAACAGGTTTAGGTCCGGCAGTCTCTCATTGTAGGGTCTGCCCTGTTGCCCCCGGATCATTCGGGTGGCCTCCTCTGGACCCTCTCAATGTTGTCCACCTCCCTCCTGAAGTGGGCTGCAGAGAACTGGGCGCAGTACCCCAGCTGTGGCCTGACCAGCGTCGCGTAGAGGGGGAGGATCACCTCCCTCGCTGTACTTGAGATGCACCTGTGGATGCCTGACCAGGTCCGGTTAGCCCTGCCAACCGTGACCTCGTATTGTCGGACCATGTTCACCTAGGAGTCAATAGTGATTCCAAGATCCCTTTCTGCCTGCGTGCTCACAAGAAGGGAGTCTCCCGTTCTATAAGTGTGCTGCTGGTTTCTACTGCCTAAGTGCAGCACCCTGCACTTGTCAGTATTGAAACGCATCCTGTTTATGTTAGCCCACTCCTCTAACTTATCCAGCTCTTGCTGCAATCTTTCCCTCCCTACTCACGTGCTCACCTCACCCCAAATTTGGGTATCCTCAGCGAATTTAAACAGGTGCATTTCACCCTGTCGTCCAAATCGCTGATGAAGAAATTGAACAGCGCAGGCCCCAGGACCGAGCCCTGGGGAACTCCGCTGCCCACTTCCCCCCAGGTTGAATATGACCCGTCCACCACCACCCTCTGAGTGCCACCCTTCAGCCAATCTGCAATCCCCCTGACTGTGTAGGCATCAATGGCACACTTGCCTAGTTTCTTAATGAGGATGGCATGGGAGACAGTGTCAAAGACCTTGCTGAAGCCTACAAAGACTCCGCCCACGGCGACACCAGCCTGTACAAGCTGATCCCCTTATGTGTTTCAAACTCAGCACGTCCCAAACTTTTAGTCTCTAGACGAGCAGGCGACACCTGCATCCATTGCCTTTGTGACCTGATCACAAAAGGCAATCAGGTTGGTCTGACATGACCTGCCCCTAATGAAACTGTGGTGGCTGCCCTTGAGCATCGTCCCTGAAGCATGCCCATCGCAGATGTGCTCCTTGAGGATCTTCTCAAAGAGTTTCCCTAGGATTGAGGTAAGACTGACGGGCCTATAATTGCCCGGGTCCTCTCTCTTCCCTTTTTTGAAGATGGGCACCACCTTAGCTGTCTTCCAGTCATTTGGCACCTGGGCCGAGCACCACGAGCGCTCGTAAAGCTGTGCCGAGGTCCCTGCAATAACCCCAGCTAGCTCCCTCAACACCCTACGGGTACTTGACCCAGGACAGGCACTTGGGGCACTTCCCCAAGTCGGAGGTCAAAAAAAGAGTCTCTCTTAGTCCGCAGACCTAAGGGACCTCTTAGGCATAATTGAGACCCGCCCCTCAGTAACTCTCCTACACCAGTCACCAAGGAGAACTTTATTGATTACAGGGGTAGGGTGAAAAGAGGGTAGAAGACAGGGTCCTACTGAGAGTGGTGTGTGCGGGCACTTGGTGTGATGGGACTGCAAGTGCCATGAGATGCCTGAACCATGGCCGCTCAAGGAAGAAGGGCTGGCCATTGAGAGCCAGCATCTCCCCAATGCCTAAGAGACCCCTTAGGTCTGCGGACTCAGGGAGACTTTACCTTTTGCCCCCTGACTTGGGGAAGTGCCCAAGTGCCTGTACCGGGTCGAGTAGCCGTCGGACTATTAGGCCTGTGTTTCCCCGAGGACACGGGGCCGAGGCAGTCCCTTCTCGGGGTGGTGGCGGTGACGTTACCCCCAGGCTAGCGAGTGTGCTCCAGGAAGGGGGTCGGCTGGACATAAGGCATCCCTAGGGAGTCATTCAGAGCCTGGAAGGGGGTGGGCGGGTGCAGGGAGGTGGGCGGCTAAACGCAGGAGTGCCCCTTCCTGGCCCGCCACAGGCACCACCCTTGTATAAAATCCAGGGAGCTATGAAAAAGTGAGTCAGACAGCACTACAAGAGGCAATGAGCTGGGCGGTGGCCTCCTCCCTGGTGGTCTGGTTGCTATGGCTTGGTGACTTTGCTGCCATGGCCTGGCTTTGATTCCTGGTCAGCGAATGTGGCCTTTTCCTCCAGCCCCAGGGGTCCTCTTCCACTTCAATGTAGGCCAAAGCAAATATGTGAGCAGCAGGGCAAGGAGGCCCTTCTCTGGCTTCTCAGCTTCAGGTCTAGGCAGGATGAGGCAGAAGTTAAGAGCTGGCTGAGAGGAGAGGCTGGAAACCACCAGTTTCCAAGGTGGGGCTGACTTGTGCAGGTCCAGTCCCAAAGTGTGCCCTTGCCGGGCCTGCTCCTGGTTAAGGTGGTGCACTAGCCAGAACCCCACCTCCCCTTGCGTGGCATGAACCTGAGCTTTGGCTTATGAAGAGCTGGTCTCCGCTCTCCTTCTTGCAGGTCGCTCTATAGTTGATGGGCTTAGATTTTCTCTAGGGAACAGGCAACGTACACAACCCCATAGAGCTCGGTCAAGTTCCCCTGCCGCAAAACTGACACGTGCACACGCAAAACAACTTTGGGTTTGGGGCCCCTGGGCATGGGCTCTTCCCTAGCCAGGTCATATGTGGGCTTGCTTTTCTGGAGGAAAGAGAAGCACCCTTCCCCTCTTCTTCCCAAGCAGCCGCAACCCTAGCGACAAAGCCAAGGAGATGGAGACTTTGTTGCAAGCACATTTGGGAACCCCATGGCAATGCATGGGGTTGACTTGGTGCCAATGCATGGGGTTGACTTGGTGCCACAAAGTCCCCATCGGAATACATGGGGTTGGCCTGCTGTACGAAAGTGCCCATAGGCATGCAGAGGGTTGACCTGGTACCCAACAGTCCTTCACTCCCAATCAACTACCCACAGCATGACCCCCCCACCCCCGCCCACCCACCGGGGGCTTAATCCTCCAAAAAGTGCCCGCCCCTAGCCATCAGCCTCCAAAAATGGAAGCATATTTTATTGGAAACGAGTTTGGGCCGAGCTTGGCAAATCAAGCATGATTTCCACAGGGCCTTGTTGTGGTTTACAGTTCTCTTGCCATTCCCTTCTTTGGGCAAGATGAGGGGCCCGACACTGCAGCCCCCAGAAGAGCCACACACGCCGTGGCTTTGGTCACTTGGAATGCATACGAGTGGAGGACAACTCTCCCTGGGCCAAAATTGTGGTCCCTAACCAGTAGTGGGCATGGCAATCTGCACGCCCTCTCCTGCAAGGGGGACTGGCCATTCCAAGTCCTCCTGTTCCCTTCACTGAATGATCACATTTCAGTTCCAAACTTGTGCCTCACCCACTTTTCATGCCAATATTGGGTTAACCACCACGCAAGGGATCCCTCTATCCCCAAAGCACCCACCAATGCCTCCCAGGTCCCTACAACCCTCACAGATAAAGGGGAAGAGGGCCATTGGCACCACTGCCACAGACAACATAGACTTCCATGGAGCATACCAGTGTGGGTAACGTATGGCAGGGGTGATCACTCCCATGGGTATCTTCAGTGACCACGCAAACTGACTCAGTTCCCTAACTAGGCACCCATCCATGGCACTAGCTTGTTGGGCACAAGCGGCGGGCCCTGGCAGCTCGGGTTCCACTGATCAGTCATCACTTGTCTAGCATCAGTTTTGGGAATCATTGCTTCCCAACAGAGAACGGCCAAGCCTGCCCGAGGTTTCGACTTCTTGGTGGCTTGATATTTCCTTCCAGAGGAAGAAGGCCCGGTAATATTAAAGACATATTCTACCCTGGATTCCCAAGTAATCCAGACTGCACTGCTGGTGAGACCTGTGCTCTTCACTGTTGCCTCTTGCCCCAGATTTTGTGTCATTTGCAAATGGCATCACTTATGATTAACGTTGCATTCCACGCTGCCGAAAGCCCAAGTCAGGAACTAATGAGCCCGTGTGGAACTGACTACACGTGAAAGGCACTGGCCCAGTCAAGATGCCTCTTCTACAACTGTAGTTTTAGACCTATTGCTTAGCTCGTTTTTGACGAGCTAAGAATAGGAGTCATGCTTGTAACTTGGGCCATCTCTTTTGTGCACAAATCTATGACAGGTATCCTCACTGTAGGTCCCGTAATATAGGTCTGGCTAGGGCAAGATGTCAATGAAAACTACAATGAACTGCGTCTGCAGCTCTTCCCTGGTGCTTGATGTCCCTAAGTCCCTCTCACCGCAGGTCCTCTCAGGGCTTAGTGCCCAAGTCATGCTCCGAGTGCCTGTCCCCACCAAAGCATTCCATGGAGAAGGGAAGCCCCGTGCACCGTTCCCGCGGGAGAGGGAAGCAAGGGCTGGGCTCCTTTTCAGAGTTACCTGAGGGCTGGTGTCAGCCATCAGGAGGGTGAGTTCCTCCTGCTTGTTTCCCATGCTACTAGCATTTGTGTAGAGGCATTGGAGGCCTCCCATGGATGTGTGTACTGCCCCCCCAGTCCCAGCATGGCCCTGGCCCCCATTGCTTACCTGTTTGCTCGTTTCGCTTGTTCGTCTGGGCAGGGCTGTAGTTGTGGGTGTTGTCTGGTCTGGCAGTCTGACGTTTCCTCCGCCCTCATCTTCCCCTTCCCCCGACGAGCCTAGTTTAAAGCCTGCCGGAGGAGGTCTGCCAACCTAGAAGAGAACACACGCTTACCTTTAGGGGAAGGGTGGAGTCCATCCCATCCAAGCATGTCTCTGGTCGTGATCTGCCGGTCATGGCTGAGGAAGCCAAAGCCCACCTCATAGCACCATTCCTGTAGCCGCCAGTTGGTCTCCGTGATGCACATTTCATGCCTTCTGCCTCGTCCACTCACTGGCAGGATAGAAGGGAAAACCACCTGCGCGCCCATCTCTCTCAGCACATGCCCCAGAGCGTGATAGTCCTCCATCAGGCAATCAGGGGTGCTCCTGGCCGCATCATTAGTGCCCACATGGACTAGGACCATGGGGTAATAATCGGTGGGCCGGATGACGGTCTGGAGCATGTGTTTCACGTCCTGAATCTTCGCTCCGGGTAGGCAGTAGACCTCATGTGCCGAGGGGTCCCGGTGACAGATGGGGCCCTCCGTACCTCTCAGGATGGAGTCGCCAATGACAATCACGTGACGCTTCCTCCTCCTGGCCTGCTTGTCTCCTTCAGCTTGCTCAGGACCCGGTGAGCATGGAGTTGCCTCCGCCCCGGTTCCACCCGCTCCTTCCTCCTCCTCCAGGGCTGCCAGGGCCTCGTACCTGTTCTCCAGCCGGAGTGGAGGAACTGGTGCTGCCGTGGTACTTCTTGAAGTGCATCCTCCTTGGTCGTACAACCCTGCAGGGAAAGAAAATACCTGTCAATTTCCTCCTCTGCCTCTCGGATTCCCTCAGCCTGCTCCCTCACCCGCGCCTCCAGGGCCCTAAGGCGGGCGCCTGCAGGACAGGTGTGGGGGTCCCCAGTCCCTGCGCCCCCAGGCTCTGCTGGGCAGCTCCCGCAGGCCAGGAGGGTGGGGGGCGCTAGCCCCCCCACGGGCTCCGTCTGGGTGGAGGCCTCAGACAAGCCCCGGGAAGGCCGCACCCGCCGGGCAGGGGCCCTGGTAGCACTCCGTGTTGAGACCATCGTAGGAGTTGCTGCCTGCTACTAGCTGGATGCGGTGCCTCTGCCCGCGCTTGCAGGAGTCAGCCTCGGGGCCCCTCCGACGCAAACGCCAGCACACTCTTACAGAAGAGGCCTGTTTGCGCGGCCCGGGAGCGCGGCTCCCTACCGGCTCAGCTAGGAGGGATCCGGGGGGCTTCCCCGCCGGATCCGGCTCAGCTGCGTGGGTCCCTCCGCCCCACTTACCTTAGGGGGATCAGCTGCTGCTGCCCCCACTGCTGCTCCGCTCGCCTCTGCTGCTCCGCTCCGGGTCCAGCAAGGGGGCACATGAGTGTGTAAGACACACGTGTGCCTGTGTCCGTCCTCTCCCCGCTGGTCCTGGCTCCCGATGGAGGCGCCTGGACAGGCCGAGGCTGAGGGCCGTGAGGCGCGGTGGTAGCAGAGCAGGACAGCAGCACTGCCTGGGGCAGGGAGAGAGGGGCGGGTCTCAATGAGCATGTGCTAATAAGGCCAAGGTCAGGGTTTCGATCCCCGTACAGGCCCTAGACAGGGCTCCTTTTGTGTCCGACTGTCCTGTGCTCCTTTCTCTCCTGTGCAACAAGCACCTGCCCTCCAGCTCCACTCCTTGTGCAGGAATGAGAGCCGGACGTCCCTCCCCCCACCCACCCTTGGCAGCAGGAGTTTAACAGCCCGACCCAGACATGTGGGAGGGACAGGTCGGTGTTGCCTGGTCCTCGGGGGGATCCAGCACTTCTGCAGCTGCTGGGTCCTGCTCCCCTGCCCCGCACATCCCTGCGAGGGCCCGCTCACCTTTGCAGCCCCGCTCTGTACCGCTCTCGCACAGCGGAGACAGGCTGAGCTGCGCCCTCCACCACACAGCTTGCCGCCCGTCCTTCCGCTCTGTTCAGGCCCCGCAGGCCGCTTTCATAGAGCTTGAAAGGTGGCACAGGGATTCCCTCTCCCCCACTCCCTGCCTCTCAGCTTCTCTTGTGGAGGCTGAACAGGTTCAGGTCCCGGAGCCTCTCCTCATAGGGCCTGCCCAGCTGCCCCCGATCATGCGAGTGGCCTCCTCTGGACCCTCTCCATGCTGTCCACATCCCTCCTGAAGTGCGGCGCCCAGAACTGGACGCAGTACTCCAGCTGCGGCCTGACCAGTGCCACATAGAGGGGGAGGATCACCTCCTTGGACCTGCTCGAGATGCATCTGTGGAGGCACGTCAAGGTGCAGTTGGCCTTCCTGACTGCATCCCCGCACTGCCGGCCCATGGTCGTCTTGGCATCAATGATAACTCCAAGATCCTTTTCTGCCTCTGCACTGATGAGAAGGGAGTTCCCCAGCCTGTAGGTATGGTGCTGGTTCTTCCTCCCCAGGTGCAGCACTTTGCACTTGTCAGTGTTGAATCCCATGCTGTTCTCATCCGCCCACCCCTGTAACCTGTCTAGGTCTGATTGTAGCCTATTCCTCCCTTCTAGCATGCCCACATCCCCCCCACATCTTATTGTCATCAGGAAATTTGAACAGGGCGTTCCCTTTGGGCATGCTCCCACTGGTGCCAGGCTGAGGAGGAGCAAGAGCAAGGGGGTGATCCCTGCAAAGATGCATCAGCATCCCCATGCTGCCCATATGTTTTGTTCCCTTGCCCTGGCTGGTTTTGGCTCGGCAGTGCAGGCACACATAGTGTACGTGGGATCATCTGCCAGTTCAGAATGACCCCAGACCACACTACCTTCTCTCTTCTGGGCTGTGGCTGCATCTGTGGATGCTGGTGCACTTTCCCCCTCCTCAGCGGGAAGAGGCACAGCAAGAGGAGGAGCAGACTCAGCTGGGCCGCTTGCCTCCACCTCTACATCAACATCCTCCAAAGGGCCTTCTGGGGAAGGAGACCTGGCTTGAAGGGAAACTGGAGGGGTGTCGAGCACAAACTCAGCTGATTCCCTGCCTTCCCCAGAATTTCCCTTGCTAGGACACGAAGATCCAGCACCAGCTCTTCTTCTGCCACTGGAGGGCTCAGCATGGGAAGGGACATAGGCGTGGAGTCGGCTGCTGGGCTGGTGCTGCTGGTTGTGGTTGTTGTCGTGGTGGGGGTGGAGGGGGTTATGGCTGCTGCATGTGGATGGGATGCAGTCTCGGGCACAGGCGAGCTTTATGAACCTGATAGAAAAATGTCAGAGCGTGTAGATAAACGCGAAAGCATCTGTATGATGCAAAGAATGAATGTATAAAGGCAAATATATAGAGTAAATTCCATAGTTACTCCATCCAATATCAGTATAAATTTCAAAAGAATAAATGAATGAATACAGTAATTAAATAAAAGCACCTACAAGAAAAAAGTATTGTGAACTGTGTGTTGCTAGGGTAGTGAGCAGGGAATCCTTAAAGAAATATATATCGGTGCTGCTAGCCATTGTGGTCTGACAGTGAGCTTGTAGGACAGACACAGCTCCGTAAGTGACCCCAAAGTATAAACCAGGGCAGTTCAAAAATGGTGCATTTGATGCAGTTTTTCCGTCTTACTCCAAAAGAGGAGGTGTCCGTGGCCCGTACGGGGATCGAACCCGCGACCTTGGCGTTATTAGCACCACGCTCTAACCAGCTGAGCTAACCGGCCCCGGCGGGGGGAGCGCGGGGGAGGAGCGCTCATGCAGGGCCGCCCCTCTCGCCCGGCCTGGCTCCGCCCACCAGCTCCCGCCGGGACACGGGGCGGCAGCGGAGCGGGCTCGGGACTGTCGCCGGCCCCCGCCCCGGGCAGCGGGCTGCTCTCCTGCCCCCCCACCGCCGCACCACACGGCCCTCGGCCTCGGCCCCTCCACGCTCCTCCGCCCCAGGCCCGCGCTGGGCCTGAGTGTCCCCTGGGGCCCGTGGCCCCTCGTCCTGTGGGGACACCAGTGCCTGCGATTCCCTGCTCCAGCCGTGCCAGCCCTGCCCCAGCCCGCGCAGCACCCGCCGTGCTGGGTCCCAGGCGGAGGTGGAGGCCGCCCGGGGAGTGGTGCCCGGGGGAGTGGAGTGGGAGGCCGGAGTGGCGGGCCGGAGACTGCAAGGAAAGCCCATGTGTGCGGGGTCCCGGGCTTTTGGGTGCTACCCTGCGGACCCGGCAGGGAAGCGCTGGTGGAGGGAGCACAGGCAGCGGGCTGTGGGGTTTGGTGAGTGGCACTGGCAGCGCCACATCACTGGGGCATCCATCCTGGGGTGGGACAACAGGGACACTCCCCATGACATGACAAGGACAAGGCTGGCGGCGGAGCTGTTGCCCAGCCCTGGGACGTGGAGAAGGGAATCAGGCTCCCAAGAGCCAGCTGTTGCCAGAGCGGGAAAAGGAAGGGTCTTGTGGCCACTGCGGAGGCAGCTGCAGCTGGGAGAGGCAGGAGGGGATTTGAGCTTGTCCAGAGGCGTTTTCAGGCTGGACAGCTGGGGCTCACCCTCTCCGACTCCAGCCCCTCCGTAACGGTGCCAGGAGGTGCGGGGATGAGGACGGGGCTCAGCCCTCCCCAGGGGTTTGGCAGAGACTGCTGGGAGGGTCACGTCTTTCTGCATGTCCCGTGTCCCTCACTTCCCCGTGAGCCTCCTTCCAGCTCCTCTGCCTTGTCTCTGCCTCCCTTCGGCTGAAAACCCCCTAGCGTGAGGGGCTCATCTCTGCTGGGGGCTGCACTGTCTGGCTGGGTGCGAAGCAGGGCGAGCGGGGCTGAAAGGTTTCGTCTCCTTGAGCCCGCGGGGAACCAGAGCCAGTATCGTCCCCCCTCTGCTGCCCCGGCTCGGCCTGCTTGTGCAGGGGGGATGCGGTGGGAGCCGCTCCCCACCTGTCACCTAATCCCCTGGTTCTCCACCTCTGGTGCCTGACGTGCCCCCTGCTGATCGAGGCGGGAGAAGCCAAACTGGAAGTCCCACCGTGGCACTTGCATTTTCATCGCGAGAAACCCTGTCCCACTTTTTCCAGTGCGGCCTGGGCCAAAGCAGCCTGCGTGGGGCCTCCCTCCCTATCCCCTGGCACACTGATGCTGGGGAGCGCAAGCCCCGTACAGCGCACACAGTGGGAGGGGTGGCAGCGGGAACTAATGCCCCAAGCAGGCACAGCCCAAAACGCAGCACCCGCCAAACCCCTGCCTGTGTCTCGCGTACCCCAAGGGTACACGTAGCACAGGTTGAGAAACACTGGCCTAATCCAAGCCTTGGGGCACCTGAGCGAATCCCTGAACCACAGGGAAGAGCCTCCGCCCCTGTGGCCTGCAGACATCCTCCCTGTTTTTCTTGTGCATCATGTTTCTCTTCCCTGCCTTCCCTCGCAGTGTGGCTCTTCAGGGCTGAGGAAGAAAGCAAAAGCAGGAGAAGGAAAAACAGAGCTGCTTTGGCCCAGAACTGAACCTAGGTCCAGTGCTGAAAGCAGCTGGGTTCACCACTAAACCACCAACAAAAACTCGGTGTGGGTTACCAACCAGCTAAGCAAAGAGGAAACCCTGGTACTGTGTTTCTGTTTCGCCAGGCCCCTTGGCCTGCTCCATTCCCAGCTATTCACATTTCTCCAACTGGGGATACGGGATCATGTCAGGACATGTGGATTTGCACCCGCACCCACCCATCCCGCACTGAGATGCCGCAAGAGCAGGGCCCGGGGTGCTGCAGTCGCAGAGCAGTGGCAAGAGCTGTCTGTCACCAACCCGAGGCAGAAATCCGTGCCAGGCCTGCATTTCCAACCCCAGAGTGCCTCCAGCCGACACACCGACTGCACTACTCGATGCTCGTGTGGTCGCAGGGGATCGCGAACATGTTCGTTGCAGCCTGACCTCAGAGGCCTGGTACCCCCAGCAGAGTGGCGCAGCGGAAGCGTGCTGGGCCCATAACCCAGAGGTCGATGGATCGAAACCATCCTCTGCTAACAGCATCTTTCTTTTCTGCTCTTTCGCCGGCTGGGCTGGGCTTTTCCCTCAGTGCTGAAGCTTTGCTCCCGCCTTGGCCACACGGTGGTGCCAAAACCCAAGGCGAGAAACCGGCAACAAATTCAGACACAGGGACAAATTCCTGGTGCAGCCACCCGCAGGGACCGTGGCACGGGCTTCCACCACCCCGCTTGGAGCCCAGGAGCTGCTGCCTGTGTGGGCTTGTGAAAGAGGGTTTCTCAAGCGGGGACTGTGGCACCCTGGGGCACCTTGAGATCCTCAGAGAAGGTCGGAGTCTCTCCGAGGCAATGTTAGATGTGGAGGAAGAGTGCGGAGCCTGCCAGAAGAGCTACCCAGATAGGAGGGATCCCAGGCTCCACACAGACCCAAGCCGGCCGCTGGCTGGGACTCTGGACCATCCTGCTTAGACTCTCGGGTTTTCCCACTCGGCTCTCATGAATGCTTTTTTCACTGGTGCAGGAGATATGGCCCACAGGCCAGATTCAGCCTCTTCAACCAAGCCCCCATGTCTGCCTCTTGGTATGCCAGAGAGAAGAGTGGCAGTGGGGTCCAGGTGCTCTTGCTTCCCTGTGGGACCACTGGGTGGCCCTGGCATCCTGTCAGATCATGCATCCCATGTGTATTATAATTAGCTACTTAAGTATGCGGGGCGGATAGGCTTAATATGTATTAGGTTATTGCGCTTGCCCAGAAAGCACTGGAGGTTATGGAGGGTTTAACCTCAAGGCTAAAATGGCAATTATTCTTATCTTAGCCTAAAAACCGTGGGAGCCATCAAGGAAAGTGTGATTTAGTGTAACAAAGAGATAGTAAATTTGCAGAACAAAGAGAGCTCTTGGAGTTTTTCCTTCAGTTTCCAACCCCCCCTTCCCTCTCTCATTAAGGAGACAAGGAGGGCTGGCAGCCTTGCTTATTCAAAGGACAACCCTATTGATGGGAGCTAACAGCTATTGATAATGCGTTTTTAATAATATTTCTAACAATATTCCCCCCTCAAGATGCTTTCTGATCTTTACTTCATTTGGGCATATCAAGATAATTACGAGGAATTTTTCTGAGGACCATGACTTTTGCTACAGTCTGTGCTTTTAGAGGGACTGCTGCAACCTGCATTCCTTCTACTGTGGTGGTTATCAATCTAGTAAGACAAGGAATGAGACAAGGGATAAAAATCAAACCAGTTAGAGCACACAAAAGCACAAACCCTACTTTTTTCCACCAGGGTCCTCCAAATAATTGAAACCACCAGTCCTTATTCCATGTGGTTTCCCACGTTTGTATTGGTACATGGGCTATTTTCCTAATCTCTTTGGCAATCTCTAAGACCACCTTCCCGTTATCATCTATTTGGAGGCAACAATTAGAAAGGTTGAACTTTCCACAGACTCCGCCATCCTCTGCGAGTAAATAGTCTAAAGCCATTCGATTTTGGTATATGGCTTCCCTCATCTGAGAACTTTGTCGAGCCAGCAACTCGAGAGCAGTGGCGGTCTGGTTAGTAATTACTTCCAAGACTGCCTGCAACCGGATGATTCTATTCAGCATATATATTGGTGTCCGGTAGCCCCAACTCCCATCATTAGCCCATGTAGCTGGTCCATAATACTCAATAATTCTCTGAGGAGGCCACTCATCCTCCTTCCACTTTTGGGAGCCACCCTGTGTCAAACTTACATCAATACTTCTCTTGGCCCTGTTCCAATCATCATACAAAGAGACTCCCAGCTTATTTCCACCCTCAGATGGTAACAAAAAGAAAGATGGTACAATTACTCCAATATAGCAGGTTCCTGTCCACCCTCGTGGTAGGACCGTATAGGCACGCTTTCCACAAATCCAATAATGTCCTTTTAGGGCCCTGTGTTCCCCTCCCAAGGCTAGGGGGTCACGGCTGTGGAAAAGAAGGGGATAGTATTTGGTGCCCTTATGCCCTAAAGGGCCAGTGTGATAGTTACTCAGTTTAAACTGACATTTCCATACGCCATCTTTATCCCTATACTCGCACTTGGTTATTTCATTTGTGTCATTTAAGGCACTCCAATATGCATTAAACCTTGCCACTGTGCCATTCAGGTGTGCCCATTGCCACTTATAAATGTAGGTAAATCGTTCGCCTTGGGTCTTTTCATATGCCTGACATCTGGTAGGGTCAGGATCGAAAGGTAATATTCTTGTCCTTTTGAGATTTTGCATCTGTGTGGAGATTGGGAGCCTAATGGCAGCAGAATTCCATTGATCAGCATACCTGCTGCATACTCGGGCCCATTTTAATGTCCATGTACACTGACTATGTCCTAACCTCCTTCCTGTACCATTACTACTAATACAGTACTCTCCCAATGCCACTTGGGAAAGATCCCAGCTGTGGTTCTCATCCCATTCTTGACCAGTACTCTTAACATCTGCTTTGTCACTGACTAACCATTTTGGGGCCAAAGGAAAAGCCCTCCAAGGCCACTGTTCTCCGGCCTCTCGGAGCCCCCCACAGGCCCAGCAGTTGGTAAGATTAAAAGTACTTGCAATTCTCTCCATCATATCAACATACAAATTTGTCCCTGGGGGAGTAATTTGGGAAAGCGGGGGCATAGGCCAGTGGCTAAGGCTATGCAATCCTGCTTCTTTCATTATGCAGATAACAACAAGGCACATTATAATTCCCACCATATTTTCCCTTTTACTTTCCGGACTAATTTTCTGAACTTTGATTAAGCCGTCTCAGGCGCACTTGGAGATCACCAGTAGGTTCACAGCTCCACTTGCTGGCTTCTTGTTCCGAAGACGACTCAGCTTCCGGAGTGAGTTCGTCTTGGGAGTTGTTGTCCTCTGACGCTTGTGGATGTCGTTTCACACGGGTATGGTGTATCCAACGGTCATGGCCAGCGATCTTTACAGCGGTGTGGGTTGTTAGAAGTACCTGGAAAGGGCCACTCCACCTCTCAGTCAGAGGTTCCTTCTTCCACCGCTGCACCAAGACCCAGTCTCCCGGGGAGAAGTCATGTACCGGTACGTCTAAAGGCAGGCGCTGAAAGAAGGCTGCATACCTGTGAAGAGAAAACAAGACAGACTGCAAAGCAATAACGTACATATGAAGCTCACTATTACCTAATTCAAAAGTTACATTCTCTGGCATCCCAGGAGGTAAGACTCGAGGCGGCTTGCCAAACATAATTTCATATGGGGTCAATTTAAGGCCCCGTCGGGGAGTGTTTCGAATGCAAGTAAGGGCGAGCGGTAATGCTTGAGGCCACTTAAGACGTGTTTCAATACAGATTTTGGTGAGCAAAGTCTTTAAAGTCCTATTCATACGTTCCACTTGTCCTGAACTCTGTGGTCTCCATGGTGTGTGTAATTTCCAAGTAACCTTGAGAGTTTGCGCGACTCCTTGAACCACTTTTCCCATGAAGTGTTGTCCTTGATCCGACTCAATGGACTCAGGCAGGGAATACCGTGGAATGATCTCCTGCAACAAATACTTCACTACTGTAGCCGCAGTGGCAGTCCTGGTGGGCCAGGCCTCGACCCAACCAGAGAGCTGGTCTACCATGACAAGTAAAAATCCGTGATGTCCGGACCGTGGGAGCTCGGCAAAATCAATCTGCCATGCCTGTCCAGGGTACGCTGCCCAGGGTCTACCTCCCATTGGCACAGGGGGTTTCCTTCGGGGGTTTACTTTCTGGCATGTGATGCACTTGGTAGCAATGCGCTGAGCTTCTACATATAGCCCTGGAGCTACTGCTTGGCGGATCACTAGATCACCCATGGCCAAACCTCCCATATGGGTTCTTGCATGGAGCTGTTGCAGCACCTCCCGAAGCAATGGCCTGGGTATCATGACTTTCCCTCCTGGTACTATCCACCACCCCTGGGAGTTCTTTTCTGCACAAGCTCTTTGTGCAAATTTATCTTCTTCAGGGGAATACTGTGGGACTAAATCTTGGATGTCTGGCCATATGGCATGGGACATGGCCTGCTTGGATACCTCCTCCGCTTCTCCCCCAATAAATGCAGCTTCCTTTGCTGCTGAATCAGCCTTTGCATTTCCAAGCTTATGCTTTTCCTCAGCAGCCTTCCCATGGGCCCGCACATGAATGACTGCTACCTCTTTAGGCTGGTGGAGTGCCTCTAGTAGCTTGATAATCTGGGGGCCATTAGCAATTTTATTCCCAGAGGCCGTAATAAAACCCCTTTCTTTCCACAATAGTCCGTGTGCATGGACTGTAGAAAAAGCATAGCGAGAGTCAGTGTATATATTAACCCGCTGGTCTGTCCCCAGCTGTAATGCTCGGGTGAGCGCAGTGAGTTCTGCGGCCTGTGCCGACCATGAGCTTGGCAATGACTCCCTCCATACTACCTTATCCAAGGTTACCACTGCACATCCTGTTCGTCTTTTTCCATCGATGACAGAGCTGGAGCCGTCTACGAAGTATTCAACATCTGGGTCCTCAGTTGGGTCTTCAGCAAGATCAGGTCGCACCTGTGTGGTTTGATTTAGGACCTCAAGGCAGTCATGCATCGGTTTTCCTGGCTCCGGCAGCAAGGTTGCAGGGTTTAAAGCTGTAGTATGTTTGAAAGTAAGTCCTGGATTAGAGAGCAAAAATATCTCATACCGTGATTGTCTGGAGGGGTTAAGAAATTTCCCTCCCTCAGTCCCTAGGATCTGGGGAACTCCATGAGGAGTGAGTATTTCCATATCCGCACCCATGACTATCTTCTGGGCTTCTTCAACAACCACTGCTGTGGCTGCCACAGCCCGAAGACAGGCTGGCCACCCGAGTGCCACTGGATCTAGAACCTTTGAGTAATATCCCACGGGTCTCCAGGTCGGGCCCGATGGCTGTGTCAGCACCCCTGATGCGACCCCTCGATTCTCATGAACATACAGTCGATATGGCTTTTTACTGTTTGGGATGGCCAGGGCAGGGGGCTGGGTTAATGCTGCTTTAAGCAGATCAAAGGCATGCTGCATTTCTTTATTCCATTTCCATTTAGTGAGACTCTCCTTAGTCAGGGAGTCATACAGTGGTCTAGCCTTCCCACCGTAATCTGGTATCCATAGTCGACAGAACCCAGTTAGCCCTAGGAATGCTCGTAGCTCCTTGGGTGAGTTAGGTGAGGTTAGACCTTGGATTGCCTGTATGCGATCTGCACTTAGGGCTCTGACTCCTTTTGAGAGCTTATATCCCAAAAATGTGACTTCAGGCTGACATATCTGGGCTTTCTCTCTAGAAACTTTATATCCTTTTTCCCCCAGAGTGTTTAGGAGTGACCTGGTGGCTTCCTCACAGAGCTGCAAGTTTGGGCTTGCAACTAGCAGGTCATCCACATACTGGAGGAGAGTCACTGCGGGGTGTGATCCCTTCCACTCCTCCAAGTCCTTCTGAAGGGCAAGTCCAAAAATATGAGGGGCTGCTATGAATCCTTGTGGGAGAACTGTCCACATGAGTTGGGCTTTATGGAAGGTGTCTGGATCCTCCCATTCAAAAGCAAACAATTTTTGACTGTCTCGGTGAAGGGGAATAGAGAAGAAAGCATCTTTCAAATCTAGCACTGAAAATATTTTAGCTTCCCCCGGTACTTGTGTCAAAATCGTGTGAGGGTTCGGGACTACAGGATGGTCTGAAAGGACCTTCTTATTTACTGCCCGTAAGTCTTGGACCAGTCTGTATGAGACTCCATCTGCCTTTGGCACTCCAAGGATGGGGGTGTTATAGGGTGAAGTCCCTTCCACTAGCCATCCGTACCTCTTGTACTTCTCTATTAACGGCTTGAGTCCAGCTCTGGCCGCTCGGCTGAGTGGGTACTGCTTTACCCGAACGGGCCCCTCCCCATCCTTGAGTACGATCCTTACCGGGGAGACGAACTTAGCTCGCGCAGGGGTTCCATCAGCCCATACCGAGGGGTCTACTCCGGTCATGTGATCTTCTGGACTTACTGCAGGGCGTCGGTCCTTCAGGAGAGCCATCTGATAGTTCGAGCTCTGCTTGACAGGTAGCTGAACCACCATCTGATCGTCTCTGAAAAAGATCTCAGCTTGCAATTTTGTGAGTAAGTCCCGCCCAAGGAGTGCAACCGGGCAACTTGGAGAATACACAAAGGAGTGCTCAAGCAAATGATCTCCCACTTTGGTGAGGAGTGGTTTACAAACAGGGAGTCGGGTTTGCATTCCCTCAATCCCTTCCACAAGTACATGCTGTTCACTAGTTCCTGCACAGGGGGTTTTTTCTGGAATCATTGAAAATGTAGCCCCAGTATCCACCAAGGCTTCAAAGTTTTTGCCACCAACCCTAATGGTTACCATGGGATCTTCTCGGGCTCCAACCCGAAGGGTAGTGGTCTTAGATCCCCGTCCCCTTCATTCTGAATCCTCACCCTTGTCTTCTGCCCGCATGAGGTGACCTCTCGGTTCCCCCTCTCTCTTCTCCTTCAACTTCGGGCATTCCCTTTTCCAGTGTCCTTTCTCTTTGCAATAAGCACAAACGTCTGCTCCCACTCTTTCTCCTTTCCCCTTCTGCATCCCAGCCTTTTCAGAGTTCCCTCCAGTTATAGCAGCTGCTAGTGCTGCCATCTGTCGCTGAGCCTTTTTATCCTCTTTGCGCTCCTGCACTTGCTCACGATTCCCATACACCTTATATGCAATTTCCACCAGCTCTGAAATCGGTTTCCCAGCACCTCCCTCAGTTTTCTGTAACTTCTTACGGATATCAGCAGCAGATTGACCAATAAACATAAGATTTACCATGCGCTGGTTATCTGGGGCTTCTGGATCCAGATCCGAAAACCTGCGAAACGCCTCATACAGCCTCCCAAGGAAAGCTGAGGGATCCTCCTCTTTTCCCTGTCTCACTTCATACAACTTAGACAGATTGGTAACCCGAGGCACTGCCTTTCCCATTGCTTCCACTATAATTCCCAGATACCGTGCACTCAGCTCTCTGCCTTCGGCAGTGTGATTATCCCATCTCGGCTCTTCTACAGGGAAGGTATCACGCAGAGTACGACCAGCAGCACCCTCTAACTCAACTCTGGCTGTCGCAATACGCTCTGCTGTCCCCAACACTAATCTCCTCTCCTCCGGGGTTAGGAGGGTCTGGAGCATCATCTGGACATCAGCCCAAGTGGGTCGATGAGTCTGCCCAATGGATCGAAACAAATCCCTCATCTTTTCAGGGTCTTCACGAAAAGAGGGGCTCTGATTCTTCCAGTTAAATAAATCTGAAGTGCTAAATGGGGTGTAGACAAAAGTTGCAGTGCCTCCTTCCCCAATAACCTCTCGCATCGGACAGTTCAGCACCGGCTGTGACTCTACAGGCTTGCGCAAATAATAACCCTTATTTCCTGATTCAGATGAGGCACTTGGCTGAGGCTCACGCTCTAACTCATTAGGTATGCCTTGGTACGTCGGTGGTGGTCTCTCTAAGGGAGGGGGCGGTGGTGCACAAGGACTGGATGCCGAGGAGGCGTCTGACTCATCTTCGCTACCCGACAGGGCAACCGGAGCACGGGTCCGGTACTCAGCCAATTCAGAATTCCCCCCCTCATTAGACTCAGGAAGTACAGGCGCCCCGCCCTGAGTCTTTTTCTTAACAAGCATCACATGAGACTTTACTAAGTAATTCTTAATCCAAGGTGGCTGATTTTGAACCACCCACAACCAACAATCAATATAAGGAAACTGATTCCAATACCCATTTTGCATAACAATTTCATGGATAGCTATCACTTCTTTTAGCACAAAGGATCCTTTTGGGGTCCAGTGGACCCCAAATGTTGGCCAATCGAGTTGACAAAACTTAGTTAAATCAACTTTTTTCATTTTTATTCCGTAATCGGCCGGCCTTGCAAATTTATTAAAATGACGTAATAAGCACCTTAGAGGGGTATCCGTGTTTTCTACACGGGAGCTAACCGTACCCATTTTGCCCACAAAAGTGCACCCAAGGCACACCAAATACCAAAAAGTCCCTTACAGCAGATGATTAACCATGAGAACATGCACACCTCCTGCTCCGGACCCAGAACCAAATTGGGCAAAGGGAATTCGTATACTCACTCAGATACCCCAGAGATCTCGATCCAAAGCCAAAAATGTGTACCTGGAGACTCCAAAAAAAACAAAATTTGCATAGGAGCTCTTAGTGTTCCGGATGTTCCGGCTCACACCTCAAGCCCCCCCTCAGGGCGAGCCAAAAAGAAAGGCTCGGCGCGCAAACCCCCCAGGGGGGCAGAGACGATGTGCCGACGAACTCCGGAGTTATCCAAAGAAAGCCCCACGTTGGGCGCCAGATTGAAGTAAAAAAAACTCTCTCTCGGTTCGTTTTCTTTGGAGGCTCATTGAATAACAAATCCTTAGGCACACATTGTTGGTGAGACAAAAGGTATATATTTGCAAATAGGGTCAGAGGGAGAAGACAAAAGATCAAAACCCTCTGCCCCTGAGTACAATCATTAGCAGGCTTTTATCCCCTCTTTTCTGGCACGTGTACAGAAACAGGAACTCTTACAACTCATTTCCGGTTCATACAAACATGCATGAGAATACGTCAGATCATGCATCCCATGTGTATTATAATTAGCTACTTAAGTATGCGGGGCGGATAGGCTTAATATGTATTAGGTTATTGCGCTTGCCCAGAAAGCACTGGAGGTTATGGAGGGTTTAACCTCAAGGCTAAAATGGCAATTATTCTTATCTTAGCCTAAAAACCGTGGGAGCCATCAAGGAAAGTGTGATTTAGTGTAACAAAGAGATAGTAAATTTGCAGAACAAAGAGAGCTCTTGGAGTTTTTCCTTCAGTTTCCAACCCCCCCTTCCCTCTCTCATTAAGGAGACAAGGAGGGCTGGCAGCCTTGCTTATTCAAAGGACAACCCTATTGATGGGAGCTAACAGGTATTGATAATGCATTTTTAATAATATTTCTAACACGATCACGCGAGTGGCCTCCTCTGGACCCTCTCCATGCTGTCCACATCCCTCCTGAATTGTGGCGCCCAGAGCTGGACGCAGTACTCCAGCTGCGGCCTGACCAGTGCCACATAGAGAGGCAGGATCACCTCCTTGGACCTGCTCGAGATGCATCTGTGGAGGCACGTCAAGGTGCAGTTGGCCTTCCTGACTGCATCCCCGCACTGCCGGCCCATGGTCGTCTTGGCATCAATGATAACTCCAATATCCTTTTCTGCCTCTGCACTGATGAGAAGGGAGTTCCCCAGCCTGTAGGTATGGTGCTGGTTCTTCCTCCCCAGGTGCAGCACTTTGCACTTGTCAGTGTTGAATCCCATGCTGTTCTCATCCGCCCACCCCTGTAACCTGTCTAGGTCTGATTGTAGCCTATTCCTCCCTTCTAGCATGCCCACATCCCCCCCACATCTTAGTGTCATTAGGAAATTTGAACAGGGCGTTCCCTTTGGGCATGCTCCCACTGGTGCCAGGCTGAGGAGGAGCAAGAGCAAGGGGGTGATCCCTGCAAAGATGCATCAGCATCCCCATGCTGCCCATATGTTTTGTTCCCTTGCCCTGGCTGGTTTTGGCTCGGCAGTGCAGGCAGACAGTGTACGTGGGTTCATCTGCCAGTTGAAAATGATCCCAGACCACACTACCTTCTCTCTTCTGGGCTGTGGCTACATCTGTGGATGCTGGTGCACTTTCCCCCTCCTCAGCAGGCAGAAGCACAGCAAGAGGAGGAGTAGACTCAGCTGGGCCGCTTGCCTCCACCTGTTCATCAACATCCTCCAAAGTGCCTTCTGGGGAAGGAGACCTGGCTTGAAGGGAAACTTGAGGGGTGTCGAGCACAAACTCAGCTGATTCCCCGCCTTCCCCAGAATTTCCCTTGCTAGGACACGAAGATCCAGCACCAGCTCTTCTTCTGCCACTGGAGGGCTCAGCATGGGAAAGGACATAGGCATGGAGTCGGCTGCTGGGCTGGTGCTGCTGGTTGTGGTTGTTGTCGTGGTGGGGGCGGAGGGGGTTATGGCTGCTGCGTGTGGATGGGATGCAGTCTCGGGCACAGGCAGTTTCTGTGGCATGCTCCCCTTTCCTTGCTGCTTCTAGCAGCCTCATCCCTTTTAGCTGAAGGAAAGAGGCTATCACAGTTTTTTGGTTTTTGGGGGATTCTTTTTGCAGTGGGGAGTGGTTAGTCTTACAGCTTTCCCTCTCCCCGTCTTCCACCCCTCCCTGAAGGCTGCCCTGTGTGGCAACCTGCCTTTCCACCACATTTCATGAAGTGTTTCATGTCTTCCTTTTCAAGAAACATATTAAGTGTTTGCATTCCTATAGTAACTGAAAACTGTAAGTATGGTGCACTGACGAGCTTTATGAACCCGATAGAAAAATGTCTGAGTGTGTAGATAAACTCAAAAGCATCGGTATGGTGCAAAGAATGAACGTATAAAAACAAATATAGAGAGTAAATTCCTATGGAGAGTAAATTCCATAGTAACTCCATCCAATATCAGTATAAAATTCAAAAGAATAAATCAATGAATACAATAATAAAATAAAAGCACCTAGAAGAAAAAAATATTCTGAACTCCATCTTGCTAAGGTAGCGAGCAGGGAACCCTTTAAAAAAAAAAATCAGTGTTCGTACCCATAGCGGTCTGAGGGTGAGCTGCCAGGACAGACATAGCTCCGTAAGTGACCCCAAAGCAAAAACCAGGGCAGTTAAAAAACGCTGCTTTTGATGCAGTTTTTCTGTCCCTCCCCCAGAGCACTGGGATTCGAAGGGACCTCAGGGAAGGGTGACAGTCATCAGCCAGCTACACATGTCAATAATGAGAGCACTCCTTTCCCCCCCGCACCTCCCCCCCACTCCCTCCACTTACTTTACTTTCTCTTGCCCTGCAAGAAACCCATTAAAGGTAAGCCTGGCTTCAGAGTCGAAACTCAAAACGTTTCAAATTTTTCTAAATGTTTCAACCTGCCCTGTTTTCTTTTGAGCCTCCCTGTTTCAAGGTTGAAACAGAGTTGAAGCAAAATGGGCAGTGAAATTTCACACAGCCCTATTGCAGGCCAAAGAGAGGAGGTCATATTATCTTAGCTCAGTCTGAGTAAGGAGTGCAACCAGAGCGCTACAGCCGGACCATTTTTACTCTTCCATAGTAAAAGCTTGTAGCTTGTAGCTCTTTGTATGGCCCTTTCTCAGGTAATAACAGGTTAGTCCAGGATTTCCCTTTGCCCTGGGGAGGGGAGGAGGGGGAGTGCGATTGGAGGCAGCGGAGAGCACATATGGACCTGCCTGAAGCTGCGGAGGCGGCAGGCCCATGCGGAGCTGCCTGCTGGCTCAATCACAACCCCCAGCTCCCACCCCGGGAGCACAGCAAAATCCCAGACATTTGCTTGGGGCAGGGGATTTGGGTCTGCAGCTGTGAGGGGCTGGGGGAGGAGGGGAGGATTGCCCGCCCCTCCAGTGGGGAAAGGGGTAGGGGGCTATGAGGGCAGAGGGGAACGTCATGGGGGGCAGAGCCATAGGGGCCAGTGCTGCTGGAGGGGCTGCGCAGCCAGAAAGCACTGCCCAGGGCGAGGGATATGGAGGGGGAGGGAGCTGCAGCCATGCTACCCACAGGGCACTGCAGCCCTATCCCAGGCCAAGGGTGCCACAAGCCTCCCCTCCTCTCTCCTCAGGCCACACTGGAGCCTGCCACGCTCCATTACTGCCTGCATGAATCAGAGCCACCGGGCTTCAGCCCACATAGGATGGGGACAGCTGGGGCCCCTCCGGCAGGGCTGGGGGCACAGGGGGACTGTGGGGCGCACTGGCAGCTCCAGGCGGCTGTGGGACATGAGTGAGGGGCACCATCATGGCCTAGGGGGCCGCGTAGTGAAGTTTGGGGAGTGAGGGGCACCAGCCAGGATGGGAAGTGGGGGGCTGCAGGTCAAGAGTGAGGGGCACCGGGTTGGGGCCAGGAGACTGTGGGCTGGCAATGCAGGGGGCACTGGCAGCGCCAGGAGGCTGCGGGTCAGGAGTGAAGGGCACCAGCATGGCCCAGGGGCCCAGGGGGCAGGGTGAGGGGCACTTTGGGGAGTGAGAGGCACTGGCAGGCGGGAGTCACTGGGTCAGGAGGGAGGGGCAGCTGCAGGGCTGGGGGTGAGGCTGTGGGT
>NW_028324458.1:0-36510 GCF_052110815.1 Crocodylus siamensis | reverse complement strand
CCCAGATCCTGGAGTGTCCCAGTGTCTCAGCTCTTCCCAAGCGTCCTGGAGAGCGTGAACAAGCACAGTGGGGTGAGGCTGATCCTCTGGCAGTGTTGCTGTCTCCTAAGGGGAGTTTTGCTCCACTTTGCTGCCTCGGGAGATTGAGGAAGTCCCAAACTTAGTGGGGCACTGCAACTCAAGCCCTCAAGCTTTGGGCAGGGTAGTTAGCCCTGCCACTGCCAGTCCCACCCTGCAGACAGGCATGCATTGATCCCTCAAGTGGGCTGGGGAGGGACCCTGGGGCACTGTTTAAGCAGTGACCAAAGCTTACATTGGGAAGGCTGTGGCTGCAGTGGGAGAGGAGCTTGTGTTTTTCTCTTTTTCTCTTTGGCTGAGTAGCCTGCTCGAGGCCCTCCTGCAAGCACCAATCCCACATGGTCCTTTCCCACGGTCTTAGAGTGAAGGGCAAAGTGTCTGTGGGCATGTAATCTGCAATGCGCTGGCTAGTAACAATGGTTACGTGAAGAAAGCTGCACAGAACAAGCCCACCCAAGTGCCTTGCAGAAAGGTCTTCCTTGTCCTGATGTGGAAGTCGCAGGGGCTTTCACTCACACAGGCTTTTGTTCTGCTTTATTTTTCTCCCTTACAGGCAGAGGCCTGTCCTGCCGAGGCATCCTCACAAGGATCGCAACTGTGATGTGATGTGATGGAGAGAGGCTTGTCTGGTATCACTGAAATCAAGAGCGATGTGGTCTGCGGTTCTGTACTTCTGCCAGGGTCACCCGTGTTGGCAAAGTGGAGAGCGAGCTTGCCACGATGGTGGCACAGGCAGATGTAGGCCGCAGTAGAAGACCTCTTTCGTGCTCTCGGTTTTCCTTGACACGGGATTCAGGTTTCCTTCCTGTGAAGTACTGTCTGGTTGCTGTTGCACCATTTCATCCCCACATTAAGAGAAGGCGTGCACAGGCCTCTTGCTTCAATAGCAAGTCCCACAGTGATGGGTGAGTGGCGATGGGGGCAGACACTAGCGATTGCCCCTCCTCACGGACCTTTGCATACGGAGACAATGACCGTATGACGGTTAATTTGTACTTGGAACTGAGACAGGTGTGTGATCAGACAGCTGCAATTATGAGTGAGCAGGCCTATTTCAGATGAACTCTGCTCCTCTTCGTGTGGTGGGCACTAGAAAAGGCACCTTAAACAGCCAGTGTCATGTCACCTGCTTGGGATTTGTCCTAATCCAGTCCCGCGGTTTGCAACCTGGACTGTCCACACCCTAGGACACAGCATGAACAGCGCCCAACTGGATTGAAGGACAGCACTTGTCCCCAGCGCTGCCTGCGTTTCTTTTCCTGGACAAGCATGCACTCTATGATCGAATTGTCACAAAACAACTGAATGAACAATTGAAACCTATGACAGGTACTTGCAGATACGCTGCTTTCCTTGCCTGTCTCTTCTGTCTCATACCCCTCCTCCCCGTCTTCGACATCAAGAGCCTAAAGAAAGAGTCTACAGAAAACTGTCTACATTCAGTTCACTACCGATGTTTGAGGAATTTGATGAACCCCACAGGCCACGGCTTACGTCGAGGAAGGCCATCTTGGAGTGTGGGAAAAGAACTGAAAAGTGTGAGGAAAGACCTGAATCACAAAAGCTTTGATATCAAGGAAAATGGACCTGGCAATGCAAGACAATTGACCTTGTTAATACATTTGTTATCATGGGCCCCACATATAAACCTCCTGGCTTTCCTTAACTAAGGCAGAGCTGGACTACATTGAACAGGGTGGACAACTTGCTGGTTTTTAACTAGAATTAGATTAAAGACGCCAACAGGGAGTGCGGTGAGATCCATTGCAAAGTCCACCTCAGCACAGCTACGGCCAGGGCAGTGCAGGACTCCCAGCTGCCAGCATGCAGGAGCGCTCCCGTCGCGGCTTGCTCAGATTTGAACAGTCTTCAGACTCTGCTGAATCCCTGTCGTCAGCTCTCCCAGGAGGGACATGAGAAGAAGTCGAGTAGAAGACCAGCCCCAAAGGTGCTGGATAGATCCTGGTTTGATCCGTTCCATCACATCCATGCGTGCGGCCACAACAGAAGCAACGAAAGCAGAGGTTCAATCTCAAGTGCTCGGAAAACCCAGCTAAGAGACATCCCCTCCAGCAGCGCCTCTGAGAGGATCGTGTCAACTGCCCCGGTGCTCTAGACACTGCTGACCGCTCGAGGAGGAGCAAGAGCTTCAAGAAAGGCATCTGGAGGCATGCCAAAAATATCAAAGCTTCCTCATGAAGAAACCTCAGGACTGGTTCAGTGAGTGACTGGGAAATGCTTGCCTTCCAACTGCACAGAGCACACGGTGACATCAGCTCTGTAAGGACATGGACCGCATCTACATCCTTAAGGCGGATAGCTCCTGGCTGCGTCTCTGCAAGCGCACCCAGATCACAGCTCGTTGAACCAAGTCACAGCAGCCCTAGCTGGCAGGGGAACCAGGGGGTCACCTGGGCTCAATGTGCTGCAGAGGGGTTTGCTGGGGCATGAGGGAGCTTTGGCATGGGGCTTGCTGGCAGACAGCCCCAGCATGGAAGCACCCTCATGCCCCTGCCAGCTCGATGGGTCAATTTGTATGCTGCTGTGCACAAAAAAAGCTCTGCAGCGGTATATTTACAAGTCCTAACCTGCTGCAGACTTTATTAGGCCCATCATCGTGACCTCTATCCTGGGGAAGTTCTTAGAAAAGATTATTAAAGAGGCCATTCTCAACAGACTGGCTGACGGCAACATTGTGAGGGATAGCCAGCACAGGTTGGTTGCGGATAGGTCTTGCTTGACCAATCTTATCTCCTTTTACAACCAGATGACCCATCACCTGGACAAGGGAGAGGAAATTGACATGTATCTTGACTTCAAAAAAGCCTTTGATCTGGTATCCAATCATCACCCCTTGGCAAAACTGGCCAACTGGGGCCTCAGGTCCACCACGATCCGCTGTCTGGGGAATTGGCTCCATGGTCGGACCCAGAGGGTGGCGGTTGACAGAAGTCAATTGTCATGGTGCCCTTGGACCCATATTGTTCAACATCTTCATTAATGATGTGGACACTGGAGTCAGAGGCAGACTGGCCAAGTCCGCCGATGATACCAAACTCTGGGGCAAAGCATCCACGCCTGAGGACAGGAGGGTGATCCAGGCTGACCCTGACAGGCTGAAGAAATGGGTGGATGAGACCCTGATAGTGTTTAACACTGAAAAACACAAGGTTCTCCACCTTGGGAGGAAAAACCTGCATCATCCTTATAGTCTCAGCAGTAAGCACTACAGAGGAAAGGGACTTCTGGGTCATGTTTGAGCACAAGATGAATATGACCCTTCAATGCGATGCTGAGGCCAGTAAAGCAGACAAAACACGAGCTTGAATCCATAGATGCTTCTCAAGCAAATCCTGGGACGTCATTCTCCCATTGTAATTGGCCTTGGTGAGGCCGCAGCTGGAGTACTGCATCCAGTTTTGGGCTCCTCAATTCAAAAAGGATGTGGAAAAGCTTGAGAGAGTCCAGAGAAGAGCCACTCCTGGTTTGGAGGGGCCTCTTGTCTTCCCAAAAAAATGGAGATGGTGGGGATTGAACCTGGGATCTCATACATGCAAACCGCCATCTGGGAGGTTATTTTTGTTTTGTTTTGTTTTTTAAATATTATCAAATGGTAAAGATTTTGCTCTATTCAGCTTCCAGATTTGCCTTCTGAAGGAGCAGCTTCGGGCTGAGGTGGGCAGGGGAGGGAGATGGGAGGCAGAGGTACACAATCCCAGTGCACGGGGTCAGTATACACGTAGCTGGGGATGGGTGGAGCCCTGCAGCTGTAGGCAGGAAGTGTATGGGAGGTGAGAGGTGGAGGGCCAGGGCTTGGGACCTTTTAGGCGGGGCAAAGGAGGGTGTGGGGAGGTGCCTGCCCCTCCAGTGGGGGACGGAGGTCGGTGGCCTTGCGAGGGCAGCAGGGTCCTGCATGGCTCAGCAGGAAGCACAGGGGCTGGTGCCCATGCTTGCAGGGTTGGGGTGGCTGTGAGACAGGGCAGGGCTTGGAGGGGCAGGGGTTGCGGGTCAGGAATGAGGGTCACTGGCAGGGCTGGTGAGGGCTGGGACTGTGGTTCGGGAGTAGGGGGCAACAACAGGACCTAGGGGGCCAAGGTACTGCTGCAGCTCAGGAGTGAGAGACACTGGTAGGGCTGGGGGTGGGCGGTAGCTTGGGAGTGAGAGGCAAGGGAATGGGCAGGAGGAGGGCACCAGCATATCACTGCCCCTACTATCACGTACCCCCTTCCCCCCCTCATGACCAGTGTCCTCTTTTTCAAACTAGAAATATGGTAAGTCTCGGTCAAAGCTACTCCTGAGATTCCTGTAGTGCCTTTGCAAAGAGGTGGCTTAGCTCATTTTCCTCCTTAACTTTCCCTCTCCTTTGCTCTTCCTGCAGTTTCTTCCCTTTCATGCTCCTTGTTTAGAAACAAAAGTGCAACCCTGGAGAAAGGCACAGCCTTCATCTCTGGCTTCCTTCACAGTTGCAGGGTTGGGGTCCAAACCCTGACCTAGGGGAGCGTGTCTGACGGAGAAGGCAAGAGGAGGCCCCGAGCTGTGGAGTCTTTCCCAGAAAGACTGTCTGGGGGCCATCAAGCTCTCATCTGGATCCACGTGCCCAGCACCCTTCCCCCCACCCTGGCTGACTTTGGCATCTTTTACCAGTCCTTGGACATAGTCAGTAGTTAAAGGACACTGCTGCATGGGAAGTTTCCTGAGAAAAAGGAGAAGGTGCATGTTGCTCCCTGGTTTGGGGCCACCATGCAGAGTAAGTCCTGCAGTTGCCAGACTCAGCAGCGATACTCTCAGCTGCCAGGATTTCTTTCCACGTGTGGGTGGCACTCATTCACAGGTCCTCGTTTTCAGTCTCATACCCCAAGAGATTCATTCTCACTAGACTGCTCCCACATGACGATTTCAAGCAGGAGGATGGCTCTTGCATCAGGAAAGAGGAGCTGTAGGAACTCCAAGGCAGGCTGCCCAGTGGCAAGTTATGGTGACACCACAGGAAAAGGAAGCTGGGTACTTTCTGATTTGATTTGTCTTCCCTCAGTTTGGACACTGCCCACCAAGTGCTAATACATTTTGTACCTTTCCTTCATCCCTTCTTCAATCCTTTGAAACATTCCCTGTTGCGTTTGTAGGAACTGAGAACTGCACTCAGGGGGTTGCTCAATGCCAAGAAACAGCCTGACTTGGCAATGCCAGCCTCCAGAGGGTGTCTGGCTGTCCCTCCCGAGCCTGTCGGTAGGCCTGCCTGGGATAGGTTTAAGCGCCCGCTTTGAACACCTTCAAGACACATTTGGATGTTTATCTTGCTGGGTCCTATGATCTCTGCTGACTTCCAGCCCCTGGGGCAGGGGGCTGGACTCGATGATCCTCCGGGGCCCCTTCCAGCCCAAATGTCTATGAAATCTATGAAATTCTGCTGGGGGCTGCATCTCTTCAGTGCCTGGCCCTAGGGGACATCAAGAGCTGCACATCCTGCTTGGTGGTACCAGGGTCTCTGCCTTTGGCAGGCATCCCCACCAGGTGCTATAGAAAGCCATTTCCGGGCAGGGGGCAAAAGTGCCCAGAGCACCTGCACATAGCTGAAGGGATGGTGACAAACAGCCAGTGTCCAACTGAGAGGCCAGGAAAGTCCCTGTGTTCTGGGGACTTCTTCACCAAGACGGCCATGCGCTGTCCCTCAAGTCACAGTAAAACAATGCGCCATGCTGTGTGGAGCCTTGGGGAGTTTCTGTACAGTTTCTGATGCCTGTCACCATGTACTTTCCCCCAGAGCCCCATAGCTCTCTGGCTCACAGGAGACATAGCTGCTTAGCTTGCGGGTGTGGGGACTGTTCCCCGACCCTGCTCCCACTTTTGGGATTCCAGCTACCTTGATCCCACCCACCTCTCTTCCCACATTGCTGCTCTGCAGCCACTCCTTGTGCCCTCCGTCCATCCTATTCTGTTCTCCAGCTCCAGGCATACTGCTCTGGCCTTGTGGCGCTCTCTGTGCATCCTCCTTCCCCACTTCCCGTTCCTTCTCCCACTGGGAGAGCAGTCAGCCCCATCCTCCATCTGAGTCAGTGTATGGGCTCCCCGTGACCTCACTAGCATGATCTGCCTGGGGGCGGCTGTGCTCCCCTATCAGCTTCAGACCATTGGCCTGCACCCTCCTCTCTGCAGCAAGAGAAAAAAAGGTGCTTTCCTTTATGGCAGCCCTGCTAGTACTTCAAGACTGCTATGCTATGCCCTCGCTTCTACAGCCTCTCACTGTATGATTTGCTATCCAAGTCTTGGATCATCTTCACTGCCCACCTGTGGACCATTTCTAACTTCTCCCTGTCTGTTTTAAAACACAGAGGCCAAAACTGTTCACAGTACTCTAGGCAGGAGCAAAGCAATGTTGGGCCAACATACACTAAAGACTTCCTTAAGGGGCAAATTGAGGGCGCATCAAGGGATTTAAACTGACTTCGTTGTCAACCACTGGAGACTCTAGTGATCTACCAAGACATCTTAAACATTCATGGAGGTGCTGGCATTGAAGCCCTGGTCATAGGTCTCAGACTTGTTTTTTTGAGGTCTTTTTTTCAGTGCACAGATCCTTGAACTGTACTGCAGAAATGGTATGAGCATCAGGCCAGCATTTTGAGCTCACTATGCTTATGGATACACCTTTGTTTTACCAGCACCCTCACTAAGAGTTAAATCAACTAAGAGTTAAACCAGTCTTGCAGCAGAGGGCGTGGGGGTCCCACCTGCTGCCAATGTCTCTGCCTGTAGGGCATTCCCCCGCAGCCCGATCGCTGCAGCCACTTCGGGGCACAGCTGCAGGGATCGGTCATCGCTTGCCTGGGGGGGCACCGTCACTTCCGCCTGCCCCCTGCCCATCACTTAAGCAGCCAGCGCGGCCGACCAGGGTCTGCACCAGCGCTCTCCAGCCCCCTACGCGTTGCCACTGAGTCAGGTCAGGTCTCCCTGGGACGCGGTGCCCAGGACCAGGACAGCGCTGGGTCCCGTGTCTCAGTGAAGTCTCATGCGGACATTCGCGTGTGGCGAGATGCCTGCCCCCGGGATGCTTGTGTGCCGCGGGGGGGCAGGAGAGGGGCAGCATCCCCGCCGTCCCGCTCACCTGTCACTGCCCAGACACGGGGCGGCCATCAGCACTGCTCCAGCCGCCGGCGGCAACTGCCCGGATCTCCCCGGCACCGGCGCGATGATACGAGCGCTGCCATGGCAACGCGCCATGCTGCACTGCGCCACAGCTGGCCTCTCTGCCCACCAGGGGCGCATCCCCCTCCAGCTCGGCCCCCTCACATTCGCCCTCGGATGGACCCGCATGTGGGCAGGGCTGTCGTTCCCTCACATGGAGGTGCGCTGCATAAATGCCCATTTCACGGGGCTGCTTCTTCACAACGTCCTTACTGCCTGTGGCAGAAAGCCACCTTGGTTTTCCCCAAAATCTCTGCCCTGTGACAAAGTCTCTGTGCTGTGACCATTTGAGTAGGGTGGGCTCAGCAGAGGAGACCGCACCCTTACCCTGTCTCTTTAGGTAACCTGAGCTGGCTGCATTCCTGAGGGAGGGGGGAAACCTGCTCCCTCTGCCTACGGGACTGGTACCTGGGTGAGAGGCGTCTACCTGGTGGGCTGGAATCTGCCTGGTAACAGGTGATGTATTTCAAATTGGTTGGCTGACAGCCAACTGGGGCTGACCTCCACTGGACCAGGTGAATGAGGTCACAGGGGCTATATAGGTTGGGCGGGGAAGGAGGTGCGCTCTCTCTTCGGCCATGAGGTGAGGCAGCAGCCATGTGGGGGAGACAGAGAAGCTTTACCATCTAAAATTGGCTCTCTCCCCCAAACTCACGAGCTAGAAACCGCCTGCCTCCAGAGAGGAAACTTCACCTGCCTCTGGAAGATGCTTTTGAGTAAGCTACTCAAGATTTGATTAGATATCTAGCTGGCAGTAACACAGATGCGTGATCAAAAGGCTACCTCAGCCGGACTGTGTTGCTCTATGGGATTTCTATGAGATTGCTTTACCTTGTACCCTATTTTCACCCTACCCCTGTAATCAATAAAGTTCTCCATTGTGATCAGTGTAGGAGACTTATTGAGGGGTGGGTCTAAATTATGCCTAAGAGACCCCTTAGGTCTGCAGGTCTAAGTATAGGGAGACTATACTTTTTGCCCCCGGACTTGGGGAAGTGCCCCAAGTGCCTGTACTGGGTCGAGTACCCATAGGACACTAGGCCTGTGTTTCCCCAAGGACACAGGGCCGGGAGTGAGTCCATTCTTGGGGTGGTGGCGGCGATGTTACCCCCAGGCTAGTGTATGTGCTCCAGGAAGGGGTCGGGCCAGACATAAGGCGCCCCTAGGGAGGCATTCGGAGCCTGGCAGGTGGTCGGGCGCAGGGAGGTGGGCGGCTCAATGCAGGAGCGCCCCCTACTGGCCTGCCACACCCCCACCGTTAAGACTCTTTCCCCTCGACTGCCTTGTACTTTAACCCAAAGCACTTCAGAGTGCCCTTCCTCTGACTCCTCGCTAATTAACAAGGATGTGTATTCCTCCTTGATAGAGAGTGCCACACCCCCACCTCTCCTTCCTATCCTGTCCCTCCTGTACAGCCTATAGCCCTTGACATTCACCACCCAGTGAGTCCCACCGCATTTCAGTGATCCCCACTATGTCTGGGCTGGTGTCAGCTAGCAGGAGGGTGAGTTCCTCCTGCCTGTTTCCCATACTACGAGCGTTTATGTAGAGGCATTTGAGGCCTCCTGTGGATGTGTGTACTGACCCCCTTGTCCCAGTGTTTCCCTGGCCCCTGTCGCTTACCTGTTTATTTGTTTCGCTCGTTGGTCTAGGCTGGGCTGTAGATGTAGGTGTTGCTTGGTCTGGCAGTCGGAAGTTTCCTCCAATGTCTATATTTAGTCCATGATTTTTGGAAATGTTTATGAAAATCCCTGAATAACCTCCTCTCGCCAGTCTGCCAGCTGGGAGTGGAGGAACAGTGCAGTGGGCTTCCTGCATAGAGACAGGACCCAGGAACTGTCTGCAAGGCTACCGCCTGCCAGGCACTGGGCTCCCTTAATTCCCACTGAGGTGACCTTGGCCTTCAGCAGCAGACTGGACACAAAACGATTCGGGGCTTAAGAGACTTGCCGTGTCTGCAGCTCCCGGCATTGCGCTGCAGGGGAAGACCTGTCGCCAGACGGGCATAAAGTGCTGGTCATTGCCTGCTCGTGTCCAAGATTTCCTTGACTGAGACTCTACTTTGTGCCACTTCTGAGGAGAGAGGAGATTCACAGAGTAGTGGTTATCTGCAGCAATCTCTTCTTCCAATCCTGCTTTGTTGGCTTTTTATACCACGTTTCTCTTTCCGCTTTTTTGTCCTTCGGTTTCTTGCTCATCTGTTTTCCTGACAGGCTGGTGATCCCTCTACCATCCCGCCCTTCTCAGAGGGGCGGTGTTCAGTCAAGGAAGGCAGAAGAAGTGGGTTTACTTTACTCCTGGGAAAAGGTCACTTTTCACTAAGCCTTGAGGCCCGGGTCTTTTCTGATGGGCTGATGGAAGGGAGCCCATTTTTCATATTAATGGGGATTGTCTTTTGGCTCCCTCAGACCTTGCTGCCAGGGTCTACCCAGAAATATGAGGTCCAGATCAGCTAAACTCAGACACCAAAGCTCGTGCTGGAGAGCATGTTCTTCCCCCAGAAATCCTATGGAGCTGGAGGGAACAGCCTGGGGTACCAGGGAGTGCTCAGCATGAGCAGGACCATGGCGGTCTGGCATGCCTTACAGGTCGGTCCCATCTCTCTGTACAAGACCTTGCATGATGCTAAAGGCTCACTGCCATCACTTGGTCAGTGATGAGTCGCACCAGCCAGGCAGAGGGACAAGGACCAATGTCAGGCCTCTGCTGGTCTTATCTGTGAGAGGTCCTGGAGCAGATGCTCCCTCTAGGCAGAGCCCTAAGCAGGGAGCAGTGGGTGAGCTTCTGTGCCACCCTACCACCCGGCACCCCCAGTATTACACTCTACTGGTCAGGTTGCTCTTTGCTGGGGCACACTGGGGCTGGCTGTAACTGTGGGGTTTCTCTACTCCCCTCAATGCCCTAAACCCCTGGATTGTTTTTTCTTTGAGCAGGGAACAAACTGCACTTTGGGATTTTCAGGACCAGCCGATGGAGCTCATGGCCCTGCCTGGAGAAAAAGCAGCTGGGGCCACCTGTTCTGTTGGTTGCTTTCCACACACTTAATTAGGTGAATAACTTATCTCCGGAAAGACCCCTGTTGTTCTATGCTGACGGTGGCTATCTCCCTTTTCCAGATCACACTGTTTGCCCTCCTCCTTGCTTAAGGGTTTTCCCCAAATATGGTATAGATCCTCCTTACTTATGTGGGAATCATGAGCAATGGATTGAGACCAGGATGAGGGGAAGTTCTCTGTCTGCCTAGCAGATAGTGCCAGTCACTCTGCCAGCGTCACAGACTTCCAGAGACCCCCAGTGACCATCAGAGCAGACATGGCTGGTCTAATAATCCAGAATGAAGTGCTGGTAGCATCTGCTCCAGGATATTAACCAAGCAGCAAGATCATTGCCTATTGTTATGACCAAACAATAAAAAAATTGGGGTCGGGGGGGGACTGATCTCAGACCTTAATCGTGACTAATGCCAATACTGCAATCGCAGATGGTGACGCTGTTGGAGTTCCAGGAACCGCTGGGATGCTCTGACGGAAAGGAGTTGGAAAGAAATCCAAGGGAGAAACAAGTTCTCAGTCTTGACGGTTGTGGAGTTGAATGGATGGGCCACATTCATAGATAGGCATAATGGGAGGGTAGCACAGTTACAGGGGAAATGTTTTAATCATTGAACTTGGTGCAATGGATTATTGCATTTAACTTCCATGTAGTGCCAGCTTCAGTACCTGTGTCCCCTGTCCATGTAACACATGAGCTCAGTGAAGGACTTGAGCTCCACTCCTAGATTGACCTGGGGCACAAGTAGTGGCAGAGATTTTTGCTGCTACTTTTTGTGTTGTGCTAAAGGCAAACTGCTGCTCCTGTGTGGACCCTGCCTGAGATTTTACTGCAGCACTATTTAGGCTGCTCCATGGTAACCATGTGGTGTAGATGCTCCTTCTGTATCAAATGATGATCATTGAGTAGCAACTAATGGCAAAGAGAAAGACCAGAGGCAGAAGACAGTAGTGATGACAATGAATGATGAAGAAAAGCCTCGCTGCAAGTCCACAATCTGGAAACAAAATCTATCGCTGTGGCCATGGAGCGACTTCACGTCCATTTGGTTACACGGGCAGCAATCTTGCTGTCCTCCACCAGAGACGCTGCTTCTCATGGGGGGGAAGACAGAGCTCTCTGCTGTCACTTCACTTGAGTGCTCTCCTTCAGACCAGGATGTCAAGCATCCAGAAAACCTCTGCTTCCTTTCCCCAGATATTTGTTGGACTCCAACAGCAGCTGAACATGTGAAATTTCTTCCTGTTGCACCTGAAGACACCTAAGGAGAGACAGGGCCCTGGACATGTGGAGGGCAGAGGAGCTAAAGGAGCTGGGCAAGGGGGAGCATGTCTAGGTCAGAGTTTCTCAATGGTGGGGAAGGATGAGATCTGTGGAGGGTGCCTTGCTGCCCCCATTGCCAGGTGGCACCTCACAGGATCTGAACACCTCCAGGAGAAACACCTGACCCCACTATGGTTTGGGGACGCAGCCTTCGGAGGTGAGGTCATGGGCACTGACATTGCACCATCAGATCAAAAACAACGGGTTTCTTGTTCCCTATGGTTCTCCAAATCTCTCTGCCTGCACATTTCCTGCCCCAGGGGATTTTTGTTCCTTCCCAACTCCCACAAAGCCTTGTTGGCACACACTAGAAGGGAGTAATAGGCTGCAATCAGATCTAGACAGGTTATAGGGGTGGGTGGATGGGAGCAGGATGGTGTTCAACCCTGCCAAGTGCAGGGTAATGCACCTGGAGAGGAAGAACCAGCAGCAGACCTACAGGCTGGGAAACTCCCTTCTTGTCAGTGCAGAGGCAGAAAAGCACACAGGAGTCATCATTGACGCCACAATGAACATGGGCTGGCAGTGTGGGGATGCAGTCAGGAAGGTCAGCTGCACCTTGTCGTGCATCCACAGATGCATCTCGCGCAGGTCCAAGGTGATTCTCCTCCTCTCTGCAACACAGGTCAGGCCGCAGCTGGCGTACTGCATCCAGTTTTGGGCGCTGCATTTCAGGAGGGATGTGGACAACATGGAGAGGGTCCAGAGGAGGGCCACTCGCAGGATCAGGGGGCAGCAGGGTAGGTGCTACGAGGAAAGGCTACGGGACCTGAAGCTGTTCAGCCTCCGCAAGCAAAGGTTGAGGGGGAATCTAGTGGCCTATTACAAAATAGTCAGAGGGGACCAGTAGGCATTGGGGAAGTCCCTGTTCCCCCGAGCATTGCCAAGAGTGACCAGGAATAACAGTCACAAGCTGGCGGAGGGTAGATTTAGGCTAGATATCAGGAGGCGCTACTTCACTGTCAGAGCGGCTAGGATCTGGAACTAACTTCCAAGAGAAGTGGTGCAGGCTCCTACCCTGGGGGTCTTTAAGACAAGGCTAGACAATCACCTTGCTGGGGCCTTTTGACCCCAGTACTCTTTCCTGCCATGGCAGGGGGTCGGACTTGAGGATCTGCTCAGGTCCCTTCTGACCCTACTAACTATGAAACCATGGGAACCAGCCCCTGTGCTGCCTGCTGAGCCATGCAGGACCCTGCTGTGCTCGCCGGGCCCCCCTACCCCAGTCCCCCTCTAGAGGGGCAGGCACCTCCTCACAACCTCCCTTGCTCCACCTGGAAAGTCCCAAGCCCTGGCCCTCCACCCCACACCCCCATACACTTACCTGCCAGAAGCTGCAGGGCTGCTCCCATCCTGCCAGGTGCATGCTGGCCCTGTGAACTGGCATCATGTACTTCTGTCTCCCATCTCCCTCCCCTGTTTCCCTCAGCCCCAAGCAGCTCCTTCCTAGGACAAAGCAGGAAGCTGAGCAGAGCAAAATCCTCAAAATTTGATATTTAAAAAGCAAAACATAACAAAAATAACCTCCCTGATGGAGATGAGAGGAATGAAATAGAGGACAAGTCTGGGAAAACATAGACGTACGCCAATCCTACTTCAGAGAGAGTTGGGCTGACTTTTCTTGGGATTTTCCTTATTTCTAACACACTGCAAGTCCTATTGAAATGATCTAGATGTGTGAGTCTCCAGCAGGGGGAAGGGGTGCTCTGAGATCCTTTTAATGGTGACATCACCATTAATTGTAGGGAAATCTGCACATCAGTCACAAGGTATATCTCGAGATTTCAAAGAGGAAATGAGTGTCAAGAAACATGCTCAACTGTGCTAGTCTTTCTGAATGCTTGCAACAGCCATGATAAAAAGGTTAAAAAAAGTTTGGTTGTTAGTAAAAACTTTGCAGTAGAAAAAAATGACTGACTTGACAACGCTGCTTGATGGTCGCAATCGTTTTACACTGTGCTGTCCCATCCAAGGAGCAGCCCCCTAACTATCCCCACACCCTGATGTTCTGGACTTCAGCGTGTACCATACTGTCCACCCCAGCCATGGCTCCACCTTTCCCCACTGTCTGTGCCCTCCCATGGGTGCACAGACACCCCAAAACAGCTTACCTGCAACCCAACAATTGTACAAGCATCCTGGGACACTGCGGCAGGAGCACTAGGATGAGAGGACATTCCCTGCAGTGTGCTGTGCTCCCACTCGGACACCAGGTGCAACTTCAGTTTTCTTTCTGTGGGAGATGTAGTCAAGGTGCAGCTGCTTCTTGGCTTTATTCATAGCTAAAGTGTTTTTCCTGACTTTACTGACTGCCATTCTTAGCCTTAATTTTTACTGAGAGTTAGTAAGTTCAGTGACATTTTGAAACCCTGAGAAGGATTCAGCTTGGCCTTGCCCTACACCTGGACAGCATTCAGTGCAAACAAAGGGCCAGGTCAATAGGAAGGTGGGGGAGGACTAGTTCTCCCCAAGCATAGAGTTGAGTACCTGGACAGTGAGCTTCAGCTGGGTGAGAGAGAGAGTAGGTGAGAGCCAAAAGACGGCACAGCTGGAGAGGGGCGTTTAGCTCAGTGGTAGTGTGCTTGCTTGGCATATTTGAAGTTTTGGGTTCAATCCCCAGCATGTCAGGTGTTGACAAAATGTGGCCCTTTGGTGGGATCCTTATACTTCCTGTGGAGGGTCTTTATCCCACTATGGGGTAGTCCCTTGGACTCACCTGGCCCAGGTGCTGCTTGGCCATGTCACGTCCTGCTGCCCCTAGGCAGGCAACAGAACTAGGGCAGCTCCATGGCGGGAGGGCCTTTGTACACAACCCGGGTGCTGGCGGCTCTTTCTTGCTGCCACCATAACCAGCCCAAGCCCTGTGGTACCGCTGGGGGCCCGCAACTGTTCCAGACTCCCCCATCTGTGCTGAGCAGCAATGGCACCTGGTAGAAACTGTTGCTCAGCATGGAGGGAAGCACTCCCTCCCCCTCGCTGCTGCTGGGCAGTACTCACTGCAGCTGCCTGGAGCCCACACTGCACTGTCTGCCCTGCAACTGCTTTGCACTGTTACCACTCTTCTCTTGTGGGCATCATTGATTGGTGTCAGTCTGGTTCTCATACTGTCCGTGGTCTGTCCTGTCAGCTATTTCTTTGTTTCCGTAACCCATTACATGCACACATCATTGATTGGCCTCTTAAGCTGAGCATGTGCCAGCATGGCAATTGGTCTGTCCACCAAAACTGGAAATCCCAAAGGCTCTGCAGCTGGTCACTGTGACCTGTCGCCAATGTGGCAAAGCATATTGTAAAATGGAAAACTGTTGGGATGATTTTTCCCCCTGAAAATGTATGCCTGCTTGCTCCAGACACAGTGGACTATGAAAGAAATGGTCACATGCAGGCTTTTAGAAACTTTAATTAAGCCTTCCAATTCCCTTAGACCATTATTCTAATGCATATCTACTCTATCTATCAGATAATTCCTAAAAAGAAACTGCTAAATATTATTTTTTAGCACTTATCCACACTTCTCATCAGGCTCCAATTTGTTGGGGAGAGTAAGTGTTGCACAAGGGGCCGTTCGAGCTCCTGGAGGCTAAGTTCCAATTTGGTCCCCAGAAGTGAGTCACACCACAAGCCACAGAGACAAAGCCTTTATTGCTTGCAAGCAGGTCGGCCTGGAGTCATGATACTCAGATCAAAGCCGACCCTAAGTGCTGGTTCTTCATTACTTATATATCCTGTTACAGAGTACTGGAATCTTCCTTTAGCGCGTGCGTACTTTAAGCCAACATAGTTATGAGACTTGGGACTTTCTAACTATGAGTCAGCAGGGCGGGAGAGAAACAAGTAGCGGATGCCTCTTAAGATACGGCAGGGTAAGAAAAACAAGTTACCGATGCTTCTCCAGATATGCTCTTGTGGAATGACTAAGCGTAAAAGCAAACAGTTTTCGCCCCTGCTTATTCTACATAAGAACGAGGGGAATCAGAGGAACCCACTGCTGCCCACATTACCAGACTGTCCCCCTACAAGTCCCTGCCCAGCCCCCTGCTGCTGCACCCAAATGAGGCCCAACACATCACGGTCCCCCATTTCCGCCAGCACTGAAGCTTTTTTCTCTGATACAACTGAGAAGGGCCCAGGATCGGGATCAGGGCCAGGGCCCGCTGTGCCCATGTGGCCGCCGCTGCCGCGGCTCCCGGGGTCGTTGTGCAAGGCTGTCACCCCCCGCCTGTGGGGGCCTGGAGCCAGGGACCGGAGCAGGGTGAGCCTCAGCTGTGCTGCCAGGCTGGAAGGGACAGAGATGCTGAGACCTCCGTAGTTTATTGCTTCTCATAGACTACACATGTGGGTGGGACCTGTTTGTCTGGCTTTAAATTGGTGAAATAACAAGGTGTGAAGAGAAAGCTGAGACCAGCTGCCCAGCCCCAGCTCTGATCCCGCTGCCATCAGCGGTGGTGGGGAGGGATGGTGGGTGAGTCGTGAGCGGCTAGACGCGGCGCCTCCTCTTTGCCCAGCTCTGATCTACCGCTGCTGTTCCCACCTCTGTGGGGCCCTCCAAAGTGCTGGGCCCGGGGTGGTTGCCCTGATTCGCTCCCCCCCAGGGACAGTCTGCTCACTGTTCCTCATTTTTGGTATCTTAGGCCAGGAGCTTCACACTACACTTCTGCCAGATGAGGATTTCACATGGGAAGATGGTTGTTGCATGAAGAAGCAGGAGCTGCAGGGAACTACAGGGCTGGTGCTTGGTGGCAAATCATGGTGACAGCCCAGGAGAAGGACATTTCCTTGGGAGCCCAGGTCCTTTCTGATTCAAACTCCCTGGGTTTGAAAAAGGGAAGTGTCCTTTACTTCCCAGCAAGCATCCAGCAGTGCTAGCACATTTTCGATCTTTTCTTCATCCCTCCTTCACCTCCTTTGAAATATTCTAGGTGGCATTTGCAGGCATGGGAATCTGCACTCAGGGGGTTTCTGAATTCAAAGGAGAGAGCCTAACGTGGTAAAGACAGCCTCCCAAGGGTGCCTGTTTCCCCTGAGCCTGTTGGTAGGCCCACCCAGAAGTGGCACCCAGTGAAAAGGAGGGAGATGGAGCGTGGCAGAAGAGTAATGCTGTTCCTCCAACCCTACAAGAGCTCTTTGCTGACAGTAGCATGGCTGGGCCCTTTGGACAGGTGCTTGGATAGACCACGAGGGACGGTGGCCTCAGCAAGGGGAAAATGGATTTGGCAGTCACTGCCCTGAAGCCTTGGTCACTATCATGCCTTCAGGGCCAGGGCCCGCTGTGCCCTTGTGGCCGCCCCTTCCCTGGCTCCCGGGTTTGTTGTGCAATGCTGGCACTCCCCGCCTGTGGGGAAAATGGATTTGTGAGTCACTGTCCTGAAGCCCTGGTCACAATTATGCTTTAAGCAATGTGTTTTCAGTGCCGGGCCCCAGGGGACAGAATGAGCTGGACATCCTGCTTCACAGTTCAAGATTCTCCCCCTTCTGCAGGCATCTCCACCAAGTGCTACAGAAAACCATTTCAAGGGATAGGCCAACACTGCCCAGAGCAGCTCCATGCAGCTGAAGGGATGGTGACGACAGCCAGTGTCCAAATAAGAGGCCAGGAGGAGTCCCTGAGTTCTGGGGACTGCTTCACAAAGACGGCCATGGGCTGTCCCTCAAGCCACAGTAAAACAGTGCGCCATGCTGTGTGGGGCTCTGTGTCCTGTGTTGGGGAGCCTTGGGGAGCTTCTGTACAGTTGCTGATGCCTGTCACCATGTATTTTCCCCCAGAGACCCATAGCTTGTTGGCTCTCAGGGGACATAGCTGGTTAGGTTGTGGGTGTGGGGACTGTTCCCTTACCCTGCTCCCACTTTTGGGATACCTTGCTCCCACCCACTTCTCTTCCCACATTGCTGCTCTGCAGCCACTCCTTGTGCCCTCCATCCATCCTTCTCTGTTCTCCAGCTACAGGCATACTGCTCTGGCCTTGCAGAGCTTTTCATGCGTCCTCCTTCTCTACTTCCTATTCCCATTCCCAGTCAGCGTATGGGCCCCCCCTGACCTCACGCATGATCTGCTTGGGGTCGGCTGTGCTCCCATCACAATCCACCTAGCTCATGCCCTGGAGCCCCAGTCTGTGGGTGGTGGCATTGCAGGTGGGCCAGGAGTGAAGTCTTTATAAGACTGTGTTTCCCACAGCCATGGGGCAGAGGGTACCCTCCGCCACGTGTTATTGGCTAAATGTGACCTCCTGAGGTCCCTTTCAAACCTGAAATGCTATGATTCTTTTAGGCTATGATTGTACAGAGGAAGGCAACCTCCCCGCCCAGGCCATACCACTGAGCAAAAAAGGAAGGCCCTCTTTTTGAAGGATGAACCGCCAGCTTTTTCAGCAGGTGCATCGGCACTATGGCAGAATGCCACCTCTGTCGTTCCCCAAAAACTCTGCTACATGACAGTTTGGTTAAAATGGGCCCAGAGGGTGCAGATATCCCATCTCTTTAGTTAACCCTGAGTTGTAACCTGAGCTGGATACATTCCTGAGGGAGTGGGGAAACCTGCTCCCTCTGCCTAGGTGACTGGCATCACATCCCTGGGTGCGGGGCTTATTCTCCCTATTGTTCCAAGCAATGCCAGTCTACCTGGCAACCAGTGATGCATTTCAAATTGGTTGGCTGGCAGCCAACAGGTGCTGGCCTCCATTGGACCATGTAAATGAGGTCATAATGTTTATGTAAGTTAAGGACAGAGCAGGAGAAGGGGCAGTAGTCATTATGAAAGAGCTCAGAGAGAGAAGCTGGACCATCTGAAATTTGCTCTCTCTCTTGAAACTCACAATCAATGAACTGCCTACCTCCAGAGGGAATCTCCACCTGCCTCTGGATGATCCTTGAGAATAACTACCTGAGATCTAACTAGATATATACCTTGCAGTAACTCAGATGTGTGATCAAAGGCTACCCAGCCACCCTGTTTGCTCTATGGGATTTCTTTGATATTGCTCTAACCTGTACCCTATTCCAAACCTGCTCCTCGTAACCAATAAAGTTCTTCTTTGTACCTGGCATGCGAGACTTACTGGGAGAGGAGCTAGAGTATGCCTTGGGGTCCATTTGGTTTGGCTGACTAAAAGAGACCACTATTTCTGCCTCAGATTAAGGGAAGCACCCCAAGTTCTTGAAGTGCGTCGAGTACCCTCAAGGGCTACTATGCCTGTGTTTCCCAGGGGGCACAGAGCCAGGATCAGTCCAGACCTTGGGTGGTGGCAGCATTACCCCCAGGGTAGCGGGTGTGCTCCAGGAAGGGGGTCGGCCAGACGTGAGGCGCTCCCAGGGAGGCACTCGGAGCCTGGAAGGTGGTCGGGTGCAGTGAGCTGGGTGGCTCAGCGCAGGAGCTCCCCCTACTGGCCAGCCACAGGCACATCATCAAAAGCCCCAGCCTTGGCTGCAGTCAATACATAATACTTCTGAGGAAGGCTTAAAGCCATCATGAGACATGTACTTGAAAGTGGGGCAGGAGACAATGAGCAGAAGCCTGGGAAATACCCCTGGTACAACATAGGCATAGCTTGTTGTCGAACCTCCGTGCACAGTTGCTGCACAACCTCTTGAACAAGTCCAGTGATGGAGAGCCCACAACTTCCCTAGGCAGGCTCTTCCCCTGTGGAGAAGCTTTCCCTCATATTCAGCCTAATCCTCCTTTGCTACAGCTTCAGACCATTGGCCTGCTTCCTCCTCTCGGCAGCAAGAGGAAAAAAGGTGCTTTCCCTCTTCTGTATGGAAGCCCTGCTAGTACTTCAAGACTGCCATGATATGCCCTTGCTTCTACAGCCTCTTATTGTATGATTTGCTTTTGAGGTCTTAGAGCATCGTAGCTGCCCACCTCTGGACCCTCTCTAAGTTCTCCCTGTCTGTTTTCAAAGACAGAAGCCAGAACTGTTCACAGTACTGCAGACAAGATCAAACCAAGTTTGAGCCAATATGCACTAAACACTCCCTAACCATGCCCACCTCTTTTTGGTGAGCCATTTGAACTTGCTTTTGTGCTTATCACTGCAGACTCACAGGCACTCTAGAGATCTACCAAGACATCCCAGTCATTCAGCCCTTCTTAGACATGGTCAACCTTCTTAGACTTGTATTTATGATGTCCTTTTTATAAAAGGTGAAGTTCCTTGAACTCAGTTCTAGAAAATAAGTACAGACCAGTTTTCGCAAGTCTGACAAGGCCAATGAGGACATACTTTCCTTGTGTGCACCTGGGTCAAGGGTTAGATCACTGCACCTCAGGGGGAACTTTAAGCCACAATCTCTGGGTTTGAAAACAAGTACCTTATCTATTAGGCCACTGGGGCTGAGGACTTTGCTCCCACTACATCATAAAAATTACCGTTTCCTGCATCGAACCATAGATCCCTCTTGTTCAGCATCCTGTGTCACACAGTGCTTGACCGCGGATGCTGAAAGGCAGTGCAAACAGGATCAGACCAAGGTATTTTGCCAGTTTTCCTCTCCCTCTTGCAGTCTCCAGGGTTTGCAGACTAGGAATGCTCTGATTCAGATGCTGCATGCTCTAGAAGCAGCTCCTAGCTGGCCACCATGCTCTCGAGGAGGAAAGTGTCTCTCTTGAACTACAGAAGCCAAGTTATGTGGGTGTTGGACATCAGCACCTGTGTCAGCCGTGTTGTGCTGATCGTCCTCTACTCCATCCTTGGGGAAGCCGGCCACCTGATCCAGGACAAGATAAGCAGAGGGTTGGGCTCAGGGAGTGGGTGGAGGGGCATAGGGCCTCTCGCCAGCTAGACCACTTCATCCCATTGCCACTTGGTGGCCTGGGGAAAGAAGTGTGAACAGCAGATTGTGGACCCTGGCAAGTGCCTTTCAGAAAGGAGTTAGTTCAGCTGTATGCTCACGATGGCACTAGCCTGTCCCCTGCACAAATACGGCACCTTCAGCTCCAAATCTCTAGGCTGGACCTATGGGGACATGTAAAACTCCATCAGGAGAAGCTGCCATGGCCTAGGTTAACAGGGAACGTGGTGTGGTGTGGTGAGTCGCTGATTGGGGTCACGGACCACCCGCAGACACTTCTGGCAACATCAGCAGCCTCCACAGATGCCATCAGTTGCGCTGAGACATGCATCCCTGCCTGTGCTACAGCTCCAACTAGCTTCAGGCATCAAGGACAACAAAAAGTCCTTTTTCAGATATGTGGGGAGCCGGAGGAAAAGCAAGGGCAATGTTGGACCCCTGCTAAACCAGATGGGGCAACTGACAACTGACGCCCAGGAAAAAAACAACCTATTAAACAGGTACTTTGCATCAGTCTTTCATCAGTCACACGGGATGCCCATGCCTGCTATGGGACAGGGAAATCTGGGTGAGGGGGATCCCCTACCCTCCATCAATGCTGACCTCGTGAAGGAACACCTTGAGAAGCTGGATACCTTCAAGTCAGCTGGCCCTGACAACCTGTACCCCAGGGTACTCAAGGAGCTGGCGAGCGTCATAGCCCAGCCCCTGGCACGGATCTTTGAAAACTCCTGGCACTCTGGTGTAGTACCTGAAGACTGGAAGAAGGCCAATGTGGTGCCGATCTTCAAGAAAGGGAGGAGAGTGGATCCGGCTAACTACAGGCCCATTAGCCTGACTTCTATCCTGGGAAAGATCTTAGAAAAGTTTATTAAGGAGGCCATCCTTGAGGGACCGGCCCAGGCTAACATCCTAAGGGATAGCCAGCACGGGTTTGTTGCGGGTAGGTCTTGTTTGACCAATCTCTATGACATCAATCTCTTTCCTTCTATGACCAGGTGACCTATCACCTGGACGAGGGAGAAGAGATTGATGTCATATATCTTGACTTCAAAAAAGCTTTTGATCTGGTATCCCACACTCACCTCTCGGCCAAACTGGCCAGTTGTGGCCTTGGGTCCACCACGATCCACTGGCTGGGAAATTGGCTTCGTGGTTGGACCCAGAGGGTTGTGATTGATGGCAGTCACTCATCATGGTGCCCTGTGACCAGTGGGGTCCCTCAAGGCTCTGTCCTGGGACCCATACTGTTCAACATCTTCATTAATGATGTGGACATTGGAGTCAGGAGTGGACTGGCCAAGTTCACCGATGACACCAAATTTTGGGGCAAAGCATCCACGGCAGAAGATAGGCGGGTGATCCAGGCTGACCTGGACAAGCTCAGCAAATGGGCAGACGAGAACCTGATGGTGTTTAACACCGAAAAATGCAAGGTTCTCCACCTTGGGAGGAAAAACCTGCAGCACCCTTATAGGCTCGGCAGCGCTACATTGGTTAGCACTACAGAAGAAAGAGACTTGGGGATCATCATTGACCACAAGATGAACATGAGCCTGCAATGCGATGCTGTGGCTAGTAAAGCGACCAAAATGCTGGCGTGCATCCATAGATGCTTCTCGAGCAAATCCCGGGACGTCATTCTCCCCTTGTACTCGGCCTTGGTGAGGCCGCAGCTGGAGTACTGTTCCCAGTTTTGGGCTCCACAATTCAAAAAGGATGTGGAGAAGCTTGAGAGAGTCCAGAGGAGAGCCACGCGCATGATCAGAGGTCAGGAAAACAGATCTTACGATGACAGGCTGAGAGCCATGGGACTCTTTAGCCTGGAAAAGCGCAGGCTCAGGGGTGATCTGATGGCCACCTATAAGTTTATCAGGGTGACCACCAGGATCTGGGGGAACGTCTGTTCACCAGAGCACCCCAAGGGATGACGAGGTCGAACAGTCACAAACTCCTGCAAGACCGTTTCAGGCTGAACATAAGGAAGAATTTCTTTACTGTCCGAGCCCCCAAGGTCTGGAACTGTCTGCCAGCGGAGGTGGTTCAAGCACCTACACTGAACACCTTCAAGAGTAAATTGGATGCTTATCTTGCTGGGATCCTATGAGCCCAGCTGACTTCCTGCCCTTTGGGCAGGGGGCTGGACTCGATGATTTCCCGAGTTCCCTTCCAGCCCTAATGTCTATGAAATCTATGAAATCTCCTGCCCCCTTCTATTCCTCCAATGTTCCATGGACAGCCTTGTATAATCACTATGCCCTTTTGTCTGGATTTGGATACATTATGGAGAATGTCTGTGACAAATCCCAGAAGACTGGATTTATCCATCTCACATGTCTGTAAGTAACAAAGACAAAGAAAAAGCTATTTGCATCTTCTCGTCCTAGGGGAAACCAGAGCTGGTCACTAGGGCAGTGGTTCTCAGCCTTTTTGGACTTGAGGCCTGCCTCCGTAACTTTGGGAATAGAGTGTCACCCAATTTGAAAAATTAATTTATATTACACAGTTTACTTCCTAGCAGAGGGGCCAGAGCAGGGAGAGCCTGAGCCTATGTTATCTGCTTGCCTCCTCATACCTTGGGACACCCCAGGGTGCCACACCACTCTAGTTGGGAATCACGGCACTAGAGCCAAATACAACACAATACAAAATTTTTTAAATAATCTCCGATACAGAACATGAGATGCATACTTTTCAATATTTCACTTGATAATTATCTTAACCTACCAGCTAGTGTTTGATGATATTTCCTCCTCTGAAGGGGCTGGTTCACAATATTATCTCAGAATTTCCTGAGCCAGTCTGTGCATCTCTAATTGCATTCCCCAGTATCAGTAGTTGTGACCCCACCAGGCAGTTCTGTAGTCATACTAAGAAAACTGCTTGGAAAGTGTTCATTCAACATGCACATCTATTGGCAGGTTTAGAAAGTAGGCCTGATGTTGATAAGGATTTGTACAATTGTGTGGAAAAGGTTGTTGCATTGCTATATCAGACATCAATATCTTTGATGATCCTTCTGGAAGTTGAGGTGGGGGCAGGAATTATTCCATCAAGGAAGTGCTCTGGATATACTTCCACCTACGTATGACTCCCTCATGAACCATATACACAGAGCCAATTATTAAAGTCATGTTTGGCAACGTGTGCTTGAACCTAATTCACCATTTCCATCACCTGATCAGTGTGGTTGGCAAGGTGAAAGTGACTGTTATTGTTCCTATCATAAACACATATGAGCCGTTATCTAAAGATATTCTGCTCGTAATAACTTACAAGATGGACTGCCAGGGACCAGCATGCTTGCACAAGTAGGCTAATGTGCCACACACTCCTGGCTGCGAGTGCTATGAGGCAGTATGTTTCAATCCATATAACTACAGGGATTCAGAAACAGATTCAAGCGATGAAGAGATCTGAAGAACTGCTATTACCCATTCTATTAATGTTATATATACTGTTGTATTGCCATCATATTACCATTGGGTTAAACTATTACATTTTCACATTGCCTTTAGCCGAGCATATGCCCATGTATTTCACTGCCATTGAGTTATATATTATTAATATCAGACATATCTGCAATCTGACTTATCTTCATTATGAAATTTCAAACATTGTATAATCTTATTCAGTAAAAATCAGACAAGTAGCCTAGCCTAGCCTGAGTTACAATGTTTGCAGTACTGTAGGCCTGCTGTGAAATTTGTAGTGATAGAATGTAAGATTTTAGTATTAGCGTATTGTTTACTAGGTTTTTTAATTGCTTATATGCTAATATCAGCCATCTTAGAATCCAATATGGCTACCATGATGGAAATATTATAAATGATCTCCTCAGTTCATTCAATGTTGGTTTCATCCCTGGAATTAAGCCTCTAACCCTACTGGGGCTGAAACATTGACCAACACATGGATTAGTGACAGCCATCTTGGATTCCAGTATGGAGGCTACATGCATTAGTCTCCAGATTGGCAACATGACTTCTCTGACATGGGTAGACAACTTCTAACTGTGAAACAGCGTTGCTGCTTGTAATAGTGAGTTGCCTATGATAACAAAATTTTGAGACTTTATTGGTCATTTTAAACCCTGCTATAGGAAATAACTGGTATAGGAATTTCAGCTAACCTCAGAAAGGAGGATCTGACCTTCTGGGTGGCTAGGAAGTGATTCTTAAATATAGGGAAACAAGATGAAAATCTTTGCTCCATCTTATTCAAAGCAGGGACTTGAACCCAAGTTCCCATTTCTGAGCTAAGCACCAGGCTATTGGCTATTCTGAAGTAGATATGCTCAACTTCTCCTGTAGAAGTTGTTCCATTTAATTGAAATACTTAAATAGCCATTAGCACAAGAACTTGAACCCTGGGCTTCCTGCATCCTTGGCAAGTGCTCCGATCCCTGGGATGGAGGCAGTCTCTTTGGCTGCATTTATCTGCACAAAGTGGAAACAGTTTGAATAGGCCTTGTTTGTTCTCTGCAAACAAAGTATAAACAAAGGTGGCTAACAGGCATCTTACCCAATATTTCTCCTATAGGAGACATGCTCACCTGAAAGATTTCAAGAAACTGCTCAAATCCAAGCACTTCTGACAACCTGGGGCCTCATGTCTGGTGCTAAGAACAAGTTGGAAAACTAAGCTTTCTTTGACTGTAGAGAGTAAGGTTATGTGTAGACGAAACGAGGGGCATGTGTGCATGACACTAGTGGGCTAAATGCTTTTGCACAGCTTTAATGGTGTCACTGTCTGCATGCCTTGGTGGCATATTGCACATTAATTCCAGCCGCTGTAGGAAATTCATTAGCGTAATGCACCTTGAATGACTTGGGGTGCAGCAAACAAACTCCTCTGAGGAGTTTTAGGTTGCTGCTCCTACAGCCACAGAGCAAAGCACCAGGCTCCATGCAGCTCTGTAGGAAACCCTGCAGGAAGCCTGGCAGCAGTCTGGGAAGGCAGGCTCTGCCTGACAAGGGCAGCAAGCCTGATCTCCACCCCCTCTCCCAGGGAAGCCCCCACCCTCCTTCCATCCCAGAGACCATTCTGCCCGCTGGCAGCTCACCCTCCCCTCCCCACCATGAGGGAGGCAGGGTAAGTCACCCTGTGTTTCATTTACATATGCGCTAAGGCACCAGATTGTTGCTTTGTGAATACAGATCTTTAACACTTCATGTGGGCTCCTAGCTGCAGCTCAGAAACCTTCCCCTTAGACTACAGTGTTTCCTTGAATAAGTACTCTGCACTGTGCAAGGTAAAAGACCAGGCAGCCAATCCTTCTTTTCCATGCCGACTGCTCCTAATGTTTTTTGCTTCTCAAAACTTGTACTTTTTTGCCAAGCCTGTTTACAAATAACAAAGGTTGCATGAGGTCATATTAGGTGCAGCTAGAAATAGAACCCTATACAAAGCCCAGAAGCAAGGGAAATACCCATATTAGTACATGGGCATAAGCTACACCTAGATCACCCCAACCAGTGGCTGTCCAATCTCCTCCAGTAATAGGAGTCTGAATACCTGAATACCTCCAGTAATAGGAGTCTACAACTTCCCTAGGCAGTCTCTTCCCTGGCAACCTATGGATAGTGTAAGCAAATCCATTCTTTTATCTTGAAATCCTCAACGTGTTTTTGAACAGAGGATGGGAAAGCACTAAGTTTCTATATAAAGACACATAGCTGCTTTGCTTCAATCAACTGTCCCATTACTTGCTTCTAAGGTAATTTGCTCCTGGAAGACAAGGAAAGCCAGATTTAAGATAAAATTGCAAACTAGTATCAATACATTTCAGATAATAGTACAAACCAATCAACATAAAAAGTGGGTTTGCCTGACAATGGGCTAGGCTCCAGTTGGGCGTGCTCCCAAAGGAGATGCATGGGTTAACGCCCATTGTGACCCTGGGAGCTGAAGACCCGGACTCCATAGGCCCCCCATTGTAAAGCCAGGAGGTAAGGTGTACTAGGCCAGGTGAGGGTGTGCAAGCGCAGGGGGCACTCAGAGGGTGGGCTCTGTGTGTGTGTGTGTGTGTGTGTGCGCGCGCATGTGCACGCACGCATGCATATATGGGGCTGATCTGGGCAGGACGTGCTGGCTGAGCAGAGCCCAGGAGGTGAAACCCCCACCACATGCGCACGTTACTTCTTACCCAAGCCCTCCAGGGAGCCTCGCAGCCAGAGCCATGTGAACAGAGAGCACAAACAGGCGCAGCTCTACCTGGGCATGGCAGTTTGCACAGAGGACATGCAGAAGGTGCCCAGAGTGCTGGTCTAGGCAGGGAGCCTAAGGCTGCAGGCATCCTAGCAGCACTGAGATCTCCACCCAGATGGAGCCTGTGGCCATGCCCCCCACCCAGATGGAGCCCTTGGCTGGCAACTGGGCATGGGAGAACCCTGACTTGTGGGGTGTGCTCCCTAGTGGAGTCTCTGGAGGGCCGGGTGTGGGAGCTTGAGGACAAGGTATGCCAGCTATACACCATCAGGGCCCACAAAGTCATCATCGGTGTCTACTGCCAGGTCCTTCTCCAGAAGGACAAAGAGGAGCTGGAGACAGATGGTGGCCAGCAAGGAGGTTGTCCACAAATACCCACCTGGAAGACAGTCACCACACGCTCCAGGAAATGCAGGGCCATGGCTGCTCCTCCCCAGGCTCTGCAGAACAGGTACACTCCCCTCCCCGTGCATAAGGAGGCTCCAAGTGGGTGACACTGGAGGAGGATGAGGAGGAGGAAGGTAAGCACCATGTTGCCACCTCCAGGAGGAGGCACAAGATGGTGGTAGTGGTGGGGTACTCGATCCTGTGGGGCACTGAGGGACCCATCTCTGATCGGGACCCTCTAGCCCATTAGGTCCGCTGCCTCCCTGGGACCTGCATCTGAGATACTATGGAGAGGATTCTCAGGCTTGTCCAGTGCTCCGACTACTACCCCATGCTCTTCATCCATGTGGGAACAAATGACATGGCCAGTAGTAATCCAGACTGGGTCATGAGAGACTACAGGTCTCTGGGGGCTAGGCTCAAGGGGTAGCCTCAGGTAGGCTTTTCGTTTGTGCTCCCTGTTGCAGGCCACGGTACTAGGAGGGAAGGATGCATTGAGGAATTGAACAGATGTCTCTGATGAAGGTGCCACCAAATGAGCTTCAGTTTCCTTGACCACAGCGTGCACTTCAGGGAGACAGGACTCCTGGGAAGAGACACCTCTCTGCATGAGGTGGATGCCAAGTCCCTGTTCTCAGCCAGGATGGCCAATCTTCTTGATATAAGCCTTTAAAACTAAGATTGCTGGAAGATGGGGAACAACACTGACTGGAGCATGCCTGGGGCCTGACATACAAGGAAGCTCCACAGATAGGGACACGAGGAGGGCCACTCTCACACGAGCTGAGAGAATAGTTCTCCTTTAGTGTGACAAGAAGTCAAGGGGCTCAGTAGGAGGGCTCAGGTGCCCTGTACACTAATGCCAGGAGCATGGAGAACAAACAGGAAGAACTAGCTCTCCTGCTTTCCAGTGGCCATTACAATCTAGTAGGGATTACTAGACCTGGTGGCACTCCTCACACAATTGGAGCATAGCCATAAAAGGCTACACCCTGCATAGAAGGGACTGAGTGGGGGCGGGAAAAAAAGGTGGAGGTGTAGCTCTATGTGAAGAAGCAGTACACCTCCTTGGAGGCTAACATCAGCTCCAAAGAAGAACAGCTTGAAACCCTTTGGGTCAAGCTGCGAAGGGTGAGGCAGCATGGTGAGACATCTAACTGTAGGTGTTTCTTACAGATCACCAAACCAGGGGGAAGAACTTGATCTAGAGTTTGCCTGAGAATTGACAGAGGCTGTGCGTGCACAGGACATGGTCGTCTGGATAACTGAAGTCACTCATGACCTCTTGGGAGGAACACTCAGCCAAGTTGGATCAGTCGCATTCCTTCCTTTCCCACCTCAAACAGCTTTTTCTGACTCAGGAGATACACAGGCCAACCAGAGGTAACCCCCTTCTAGACTTGGAGACTACCTGGTAACTGACTTAAACAAAGGGCAGCCTGGGCAATAGTGACCATGAAGCCATCATGTTCACTGTCCAACATAAAGCAGTGATATTGGATAGCAGGCTTGAAGTTTGTATTTTTGAAGTCCAACAAGCTCAGGTCGCTAGTAGGAAAATGTGCTGCAGGACCAGGGGCCAAAACCAAAAGGAGTGCCCTTTAGGAATGACCACAAATGCACAATCCTTGAAGCAGAAAGGAAGTCCATTCTCATGTGGAAGAAGTGTAGCAAAAGGGCTGGGAAGCCCTCTTGGCTAAATAGGAAAATCATGGTTCTCTTCAGAATGAGGAAACAGGCATATGGTCAATGGAAGCTAGGGACAGCCCCCCAAGGAGGACTATATAGCAATGGCCTGCACTTGTAGGGACCAGATTAGAAAAGCTAAGGTGGCAACTGAACTAAAATTAGCAACAGGGATCAAGGACAACAAGAAGTCCTTCTTTAGATACGTAGGGAATAGGACAAAAATGAATGGGAGTGTGGGGCCATTGCTCAGCAGCTCGGGACAGCTAGTTACTGGCAATCAAGAGAAAACTGAACTACTGAATGACTATTTTGCTTCAGTCTTTCACTGGGGACAAGGAGGAAAAAAACAACACAAAACACGCCAGCCAGGGTACAGAATGAGCAGGGTTCAAATGACTACTTCCTACTATTGTTGTAGAACTGGTGTGTGATCAGTTACAGAAACTGGACGTACGCAAGTCAGTAGGACCAGTTGAACTTCATCCAGGAGTGCTGAAGGAGCTGGCCGAAGTAGTCACAGAACCCCTGGTGAACCTCTTTCAAAAACTCGTGGTGCTCCGAGGAGGTCCCTGAAGACTGGAGGAGGGCCAATGTTGTGCCCATCTTCAAAAAACAGAGAGGAGGGAGGACCTGGGTAACTATAGGCCAATTAGCCTAACCTATCCTGGAAAAATTCAGTAAGGAATCTATGTGCAATAGACTTGCAGAAGGTAGGATTCTAAATGACAGTCAGCATGGCTTTTGTCACTTACCAACCTCATCTCCTGTTATGATCAGGGGACTTACCACCTGGATAAGAGAGGAGGTTGACATTATACATGTTGGCTTCCAAAAAGCTTTCAACCTGGTATCCCATGATTTTCTCGCAAGAAAGTGGTCTCATAGTTAGGCCCAGTGCCTTCTGGTCAGCTGGGCAGGAAACTGGCTGTGGGGTAGGACCCAGAGAGTTCTAATGAACAGATCTGTGTCATCTTGGCAGGAAGTGGCCAGTGATGTCCCACAGGAGTCAGTGCTATTCAACATCTTCATCAACGATTTGGATGCGGGGGTGAAGAGTTCACTGGCCAAATTCACAGATGGCACCAAGTTATGAGGATGCATGGTCACACTTGAAGATAGGTTGCAGATACAGGCAGACATAGACAGGCTTGGAAGTTGGGCAGATCAGACCCTAATGAAGTTCAACGGTTGGGAAATATAAAGTGCTCCACCTGCGGGTGAACAATCCCCTGCACACCTACAGGCTTGGCAATGCCAACCTGACCAGCACTACAAATGAAAGGGACCTGAGGGTAATAATAGACCATAGTATGAACATGAGCTGGCAATGCGATGCTGTAGCCAGCAGGGCTAACAATACCCTGGCATGCAATTGATGCATCTCTAGCAAAGTCTAAGTGGTTCTCCCACTCTATTCAGCATTGGTGAGACTGCAGCTGGAGTACCGCATCCAGTTCTGGGTGCCACACTTTAACAAGGACATGGTAAAGCTTGAGAGAGTCCAAAGAGGGGTCACCCATATGATCAGAGACTTGAAAACCATACAAGGAGAGGCTGAGGGATCTGGGTCTCCTCAGCCTGAAAGAGAAGGGTGAGAGGGGAGTTGGTAGCATCTTACCGCTACATCAGAGGTGTACATCAAAGGCTCTGTTAACAACTGTTTACCAGGGGACCTTTGGGGAAAACTAGGAGTAATGGCCACTAAAAGGAGTAAGTGAAAGTGTAGGTGTTGCAATAAAATCCAAGGGTGCATCCCCACTTGCAGAGGCATGTGTTTTCTCTGGCACAAATTTGTGCTGCTGCTTTGTGCCCCAGGGCATGCTGCTGCATGTACACTCAAGTGCACGCCAATTTGCCCTGGTGGGGTAGGGGAGGCTGAGGCCAGCACCCTGCCACACAGAGCCTGGCTAGCAACCAGAGCCTTGCTTGGGTGGGCAGGCTCCATTTCTGGCAGTACACACTGCTGCGTCATTTGCCTCTCTGCCTTCTTTTTTTTTTGCAGCTGCTTTTTTTGACACCTCCAAATGTGAAATTTTGACATGATGCTGCGAATTAGCAGTGCAGCAAATGGTTGCACATGTGCTGTGTGTGGTTTATGGTGACTCAAACAGCTTTGCAGTGCCTCAAACAGCATGTGAGTGCCTGTCTGAACATGCCCCAACTCTGATGCATGAATCCAAAACAGTGAAGTGAAAAAAATCTGAAGAAGTTCAGATAATTGATGAAAGCAAGGGTGATTATGTTAGAAATGCACAGCCTGCATTTCTCTCTTGATAGGAAGAAATGCTACTCAAGGTTTCTTACCTCCCCTCAGCTTCTCCCTAGTCTTTCTCATGCTGATTACAGAAGCTGGAATTCAATTATCTGTGTCCTTGAAAGGAGGGGGGATTTGAACTCTTGGCAACCTGTTGTAGTTTCTGGGCATGCTTAATTAGCTGATGCATATTTACCTCTCCGCCCTGCATACTTAAGTAGCTAACTATACTATACATGCGATGTATGTAGTGATGTAACTACATGTATGCTTGTATGAAATGGAAGTAGCTGTAAGAGTTCCGGTGTCTGCACACATGCTCGGGAGAGAGAAGATAAATTCTACTTGCAAATACCAATGTGGGGTCAGAGTAATCTGAGTACCTGACTCTGCTCTGACCTTTGTTTGCAAACAAATACAACCTTTTATGCCGGCGGCTGAGTGTGTGTCTGTGATTTTTGTGAGCCTCCAGAGAAACGAACCACAGTTTATGCATCAATTAGATCACCAATTTTCAACCAGGTCCTGTAGCGCCTTGAGATCCTTTCAAAGTTGCTGAAGGGTGCCACACAATGTTAAACACCATTAGTGTGCCAATATGATTCACAGGAATCTCAGGGCCTAAAGTCTAGCCTTCCTCTTCACTGTATCTGTAACTCACCTGGGGGTACATTCACTGTTTCTTCCCTCTGACTTCCAGCCTTTGTGCACCCCATTTTCCATTTTTAAGTTAAGAAATTTGGCCACAGGTCATGAGACCAATAGGTCAACCATATGTAAAATCAGGAGACCAAAATGTTCAATATATTTCTGCTAAGCAATAAGAAATTGAAAATAGATGGTTAATTCCAGAACACTAATCATGGCTGATCAAATTATTATAAAAAGTCAATCATAACAAGATAACCTTTACCTTAATGGTTAAATATGTCATTATATAAAAAGCAAAATAACAGTATAAGCAATCAAAACAACTATAGTTACTGCAATACTACAGTCCCAGCCAAATCTTTGTCTAGCCAGGTTTTGAAATCCCCAATGATGGAGCTTCCACAACCGCTCTAGGTAACCTGTCCCAGTGGTTCACTACCTAACCTAAACTTCCCTTGCTGCAACTTAAGACGGTTGCTCCTTTTTCTGTCCTCTGCCACCACTGAGAATAGCCTTACACCATCCTCTTTTGAACCCCACTTCAGCTAGTTGAATACTACCGTTGTCTCCTCTCAATCTCCTCTTCTCTAGACTAAATAAGTCCAGTTCCCCCAATCTTTTCTCATAAGTCAGGTCCCCCAACCCCCCCACCATTTTTGTCACCCTCTGCTGGACTCTCTCCAATTTGTCCAAATCCTTTCTATACTGGGGGGCCCAAAACTGGACACACTACTCCAGATGTGGCCTCACCAGTGCTGAATAGAGGGGAATAATGACTTCCCTTGACCTACTGGCAACACACCTACCAATGCAGCCCCATATGGTATTCGCCTTCTTGGCAACTAGGACACACTAGGACACTCTACCCCTACCCCTACCCTCCAGTGTACCTACTGCTCCCCCCAGCTTGGTGTCATCTGCAAACTGGCTGAGGGTGCACTCTGTGCCATCCTCCAGGTCACTGGTAAAGATATTGAACAAAACCGCCCCCAGGACCGACCCCTGGGGCACTCCACTTGATACCAGCTGCCAACTAAACATCCAGCCATTCATTACTACTCTCTGAGCCTGATGCTCCAGCCAGGTTTCTAGCCAGCTTATCATCCACCCATCCAGCCCGTACTTCCTTAGCTTGCCTGTGAGAATGTTGCTGGAGACCATAGCAAAAGCCTGGTGAAAATCAAGGTCCACGACATCCACCGGTCTCCCCGCATCCACAGTCAGTCACCTCATCAGAGAAGGCAATGACATTGGTCAGGCATGAGTTCCCTTGGTGAGCGCATGATGACTGTTTCTAATCACCTTTTGTGACAGCAGAAATTATGTCTGTGTGATTAAGGTGCTTGCTGAAGGCTCTGTGAAGATTAGACAAAGTGTTTTTTCTGTCATTCGTTCAGATATTAAGCTCTATATTGTCAAGAACATAATTAAAGTCAAAGATGGAGTGAGACCTTGTATGTAGTATAAGGCCTAGTAAATTTAGCAAAGCCTTATAGAAGTAGTGACAGTAGGCCCTATAGCATAGTTAAAATTAACCTTATCAGAAGAATGCAAGGCTTGTACTGCTATTGGTCAGTCTAAGGACAGTTGAAGTACAAAGAATCTGAATGGCTCAGAAGCACAGCTCAGAAGTTATAAATTGGCTGGCACATCTGGAAATCATTCAGAAGGAAAATACAGCTCTGTGAAAGGAACTACTAATTAGCTGTTGACCTAGATCAGTGGGCCCATGGATCTTGAGGAGCCCAAGGACTGAATACCAGGGTCCTTCCCAGTACCTCTTGGACAGCGCTGATCGGGGACATCTGACTTCGCTGAGCTTTGTGGAAAGAAAAACTTGTCATACATTAGGCATCAGAGGGGACTGCCGATAAGTTGCCACTGTGAATTATTTTCATTTGTCGTTATCTCTCCTAGTATACTACATGTAGTCATGGTTTTGGTAAGTCAATAAACCTTTCTTACCTTTCCAACCTCGACCATATTCTTAATCCCAAACCTTCCGCATGTGGCTGGGAAACCTTTTTCTCTTCCGAGTGCTTACAAATGGATACCTTGAGGATCTGCTACATAATTTTTGCAGGAACTGAGGTGAGGCTGACTGGTCTGGAGGTCCCTCCTTGTTTGGTCCTCTGAGGAAAACAGTCTCAGTCTCCCCTTCTACATCCCCTCGACATAGCATTTTATGAGAGGTTCAGATGCTCTGTCACTTAATGTCACACTGTTGGACACCGCCATGCAGTGCAGTGCCAGGGAACGACCCTGTGCTGGGAGAGCTGGAAGTGAGCCCAAGGATGCCCATGTCACAGCCAGTGAGCCCAGCCCTCTGCTAGCTGGCCTCACAACAGCTGTCAATCCCTGGTGAGCTGCATTGGGTTAGACATGAGCTAGTGACCCCAAGATGTTAGGCTGGGCACTGGCACATCCCTGAGGCCAGCAGATCTCCTACAAGGGGCTAGGGTGCATGTGGAGCCGGAGATAGCATTTCCTTGTCAGGACATTGCAGAACCTCAGCTCCAGCCTCCTCCTCCCGCACCAACACTTGTCACACCCCACAGAGTGGGGGAGCCCAGATCATGTCTGCTGTGGCTCAGGTGATGAGAAAGTGTTTGCATTGTCCATGCAGGAGCCTAGTGCATTGTGTACCGTGTAGTTGCTGGAGTGCCTGAAGCACATGAGTGTCCCCCATGCTCATTCACAGGCTGTTTCTGTCAGTGCAGATGTACCATGTCAACGTAACAGCACAGTGGAGGTTTTGCATTGGCTTGGATACCAAGCTCCAGCTCTTCCGTTCCCTTCTTTTGAGTGTCTTTGTTCTTGAATGGAGCTGGTTTTTCAGTCAAAACCTGCTCCTCACGTGTGACATAAGATCAGTGCCCATGAACAGGAGTTAGGGGTCAGCGTTGTTACTGCTCAGCTCTGTGCTGTCGGGGACCCCTGGCACAGGACGCAGCCTATGTGACTCACAAAGAACTCTCCCCCTCCCCACTTTTGCCTGCACAAGAACTCATTAGAGGAAGGACTTACAAAAGACAAGGAAGATGCAGTGGGAGACACACCTACAGCCCTCCAGACAAGAATCATAAGAGGGAAGCAACTCCCCTGCTGTCATTTGCATCTGAGATGGAACCCGATTACAAGTCATTCAAATGGGAGATGGGACAGGAAAGCGTCTTCATTCGCATTCAGGATGGAGAACAGAGATTGCAAGGCAAGGCCCGCACTGAATTCTGGGAGCAGAGGAGCAGGAGAGCACTGTGTGGTGGGGGATCCCTGCTTCAAATGCTAATTGACCCACATCTACCCACACCCAACGCAGAATTTATCACACCAGTTCTAGTAATGACTCCTCTAGTGGTATCTCAAACACTGAATCGGCCTCTCTGTATTGTGAGCTCCCTCAGAGTAATGCCACCCATAGCCAGGAGTGATCAGTTCCTGTTATCCAGCGTACGAGCTGTTGTTTCCCCTAAACAAACACAGTGGTCTTCCTTAAGCCATGTTAGTTCTCTACAAAAACGGGCTGGACGATGTGATGAACCCTTTACCATTATTCAAATGTTGCCCATCCCCCCGACTCGGTGTCTTGCCTCAGCATTCCCTAACCCAGCAACTGAGTTTTAGCCAATTCAGTTTACATAGGACTCCCATAGCGGGACCGGGGAATGTATGGCCCAAGATGCCTATTAAACTTACTTCTGCTTAGAGGTTTGGTGGGGGGAGGGGGGAGGAAAAGTCCTTTGCAAATCCAGATTAGAACTGGTCTGATAAATGCTGAGCTGGGGGTGTGGGTTGATTAGCATTTGGAGCACAGATTCCCCATCATGCAGTGCTCCCCTGCGTCGCTGATCCCAGAATTCATTGCAGTCTCTGCTTCAGGCTTTCTGTTCTCCATCTCTCATGTAAATGAATGGTCATCTGTTCCCATCTCAGATGCAAATGAGACCTAGGGCAGTTGTTTCACTCTTGTCACCCTGATCTGGAGGGGTTTAGGTGTGTCTCTCACTACATCTTAACCAGTTTCTGTTTAGGTCGAGGCGGGGGGGATGGGGGGGGGATTGTTTGTGAGTCAGACAGTCTGCGTCCTGTGTCAGGGTTCCCCAAGAACAGGGAGCTGAGACGTAACATCCTCCCATGGGCCGTGCTCAGTGCTCTGCCTGTCTGCCAGCTCCAGCAACTCCTGGGAACCTCGACCGGGTCAAGCTTCGCCGAGTGCTGAGATCCCAACTCTCTGTCTCTCTCTCTCCAACTCCAGGAACCTGACTTTTATTCTCTTACTGCAGGCACAGCTTTGAAAACCTGACTCTAGCTAATCAAACTGGAGCTAGATTTCCTCAAAAACCTAATTAAAACTATGTAATATCGTAACTGTTTGTTTGTTTCTCTCTTTTATGGCTGTTATTACTGGTATCATCATAAGTTCCTAGACCTGGCAAGAAAAAACTTTTATAGTCAAGCTGGTTGCTATACTTTTTCTCTGAACCTCACCTATGCTCTTCCAAGTCCCCATTTGCTCTGCAGCAACGCTTCTTTTCCCTAAGCCAAAGATCCCTGTAATGCCCAAAACCACAGTGGGGTCTGCTCCTTATGGGGGTTACTACTAGGGCCATTGTGACAAGAGAGTGTGACGTGCTGAGTTTTGAGGCGCACGAGGTATCAGCTGAAAGTGCTGATCGGACCTAGCCTGCTCAGACATACTCTGTTAGCGTGTGTGCATTTGCTCTTGTCCTGCTGAAATAAGGGATGAACTGAGTTCAAGGCATATGAGGGTGTCAGCCTGTCAATGCTGAATAGTCCGGCCTGACTCAGATGTGCTCTGTTAACCCATGTGATTGTGTCCGACCGCATTTTATTGTAGCCCTGATAAACTGAGTTCAAGGCATTTGACGGTGTTTGTCTGT